>NW_017276833.1:822829-847684 GCF_001594065.2 Cyphomyrmex costatus | reverse complement strand
CCCCCCCCCCCCCCCCCTTCCCCAAGAGTACGATTTTAAAATGAATAAAATATCAAGACGCAACCCTCCCGCAGTCTGGATTTCTGAGAAAAGGGGAGTGTCGCCCTCTCGTCATCACACGCGATTAATCTTCCTCGGTATTTGCTCTAATGCATCGCCACTGCAGTTGCATACGGGTCTACCCACATCCATTTTACTGAGATCGGTACGTTTTCGTATGGAGTCCACCACGGGAGGAAGAAACCCCCATGAAAGCTGAATTGACGATCCATTACGTCCTGTTGCTGATAGATCAAAGATTTCGGTCTCCGAGAGAGAGAGCGACGAGTAAAAATTCTGTCAAAGTATCAATTTTCGTTCTATCGGTAGGCGATTGATCTGTGTGATTCAAAATATTCAACTTTTTTTTTTTAATAAATAAACATATTTTTATTGTCTTCTGCGCAGTCAAAGATAGAATTGTATTACACTTTGCTTATTTTTCTGGGTTATCGTTGCGTTTTTTAACGCAAACAAATCCTGGGAAACGCGGTACCAACTGTTCTCAACTGACGTCATCCCAATTAAAACGCGTACATACGTTGACACATATATACGTTAAAAGTAATCAACCGCGGGATGGTTTCGAACGGGTAATGAGTGGCAGCTGATGTTTCGTCTCAATTTTTGCTCCGAGAGCTAATTAATAAAATTGAGAAGGAATCTCATCGTATCGACACTCGTCCTTCTTCTCGGATGTTCAACAAAAGTTCCGTTATTCGGACATTTTTTCGCAAAGTATATGACATTTTCGCAATCTAGGTGGACAAAATTATTGCGCTAAAGTTTAAAATATTTGTCTTCTTTGCTTCTCCAAGACTTGAATGTTAAAAAAGATATAATTTACGTAACAAACGTAAAAAATTCTCCCCCTTTCTAACAAATAATTTAAATTTTTATACGATACGTCTTCTAAATAGCGTACAGGGTACGCTAAAATTGTGGATGTTTATATTTGTCAAGGTACAAAATTACGCAAGAAAAAATAAATATTCTTTAGCGCAATAATTTTGTCCACCTAGATCGCGAAAATATCACCCTGACGCGAGAAAATACTGACTCTCATCTTGTCTTATCTTGTCTTATGTCGTCAAATGAGAAATTGTTTATGCAAAATCTCTTTATAAGGAATGTAAGTCGATTTCACTCGTAATTCTCGCATTAAAATGATAACGTGCACGATGAAGCGCGTCACGTGCTCCAGATTTGCGTCACGATTAAAGGTGAAATTCGCACGATTACCGATGCGAACCCCCCCCCCCCTTTCCCTTCCCCGCCGTTGTAGGTGAGAGGATGTGGCCGACAGGAAGTTCATTGTATATGGCTACACATATAATGTTGCATGCCGGACGATCCTGCATATTCGACGTAACATCATAGGCTCGTCGCGCGAGAATCCGGAGAATCTCGTTCGACATGTTGTATTTTGTATAACGATGGATCCACGTTATTTATTTCACATCAAAATATAAAAATATCATTTTTAGAATAAATAATCTTCCAAAAATTAAATTATTCAATTAAAAGAATGTATCAGAATTTATTGAACAACCTTTTTTTTCGAGATTTGTGCTTTAAATGTTTTTATTTCGTTTAATTACACAAATAAAATTTTCTGCAAATTTTTTTGTTTTAAAATATTTCCAGTTGTATAGCGAAAGAACTATTTTGCTAAGATATTTACAATTAAAAATTTAGCTATATACGGATGTGAAAATACTTTTATTAGACATATAATTATACAGAAAACGTGACTTAAACGTGATAAATAATATTGAACAATTAAATTAAATTCTCACTAATTATTTTAATATTGAAAAATTTTTTTAATTTTAGAAACCAACTTCGGCATTCTAATGATTAACGGTGCAAAAAAAATGTATTTAGCTAAATTCTTTTAAAGAACTTCGAGACCGTTCGTTTCCATTGTTCATATTAGTATAGTTTCCATTATACGTATTGACGTCAAAATGTTGAAAAGTAAAATATCAGTGTAACATCATTATCTTTTTGTCACTTGTCCACAAGTATTTTGCATTACTTATTTTACAATACAAACGCAATATTGTTTATTTGTTATTTCAAAAAATACACTATAAATTACATATGAGATAAAATTGTTTCTAACAAAGATGCGTGCAATTATAACATATTATACTTATATAATGTGTGCAATAAGTGTATATATACAGTAAATATATAAATACACAATATTTAAGTAGATAAACATTATACATTATTTAAACAATTTTTACGTACGGTAATTCTTGTTGATATAGCTTTACTTTTGATCAATTACCTGTGTTGATATTATGACATTTAAAGTCGACGTATTAGAATAAATTATATATCCTGAGCGACATCGAGAAACGATAAATTATTTATTACGTTAAATAAGAATTATCGTACCGATTCGAGATTAGAACGTCAGGGCCGACAATCGAGAAATGAAGACGTCTGAGGAATATTCTTTGGATGTTATGCAAGCTTAAGGTTATCTTCTAAGCATGAAAGATAAGAACTTTACTATCCTTATGTGTATAGTAAATAATACGAGGGCACCATTTTTTTGCATCATTTTTAATATAAATGAGAGACTACTTTAAACATTTCAGATCGTTAATATTTCTCGATATTAAACAACATAAATTATGTAAACTCATTTTGCAAATAAAATTATTTACTTTTACACAAGAAAAAGTTCTCTCTGATCTCGAACTTGTTTGTATAAAGATACATCGATGAAATTAAAGATTGTATAACAATATAATCAATACAGGCAATAAGAATATAGCATATTGTGTAACTAAAAGATGCTATATTTATCCACATTTATCACAGAGGTTAAACGTTTGATAACTTAAATTGCATAAAAATTTATTTTAGGTTAATCTCTTTAAAGGAGCGAATTCTTTCCGGTTTATGTACCTTTTAAAATTGAGATTTTTCAATTAAAATCTAATGCAATAAGTGCAGGAAACCATATTCGATCAAATTTAATCTCGCGGTGTCTAATAATACTTTTTGTTTTCAATTACTTATATATTTTTTCGTTCACGCAATTGGCACACCGATTATTTTTCATTAATTGTAACTTTATTGTACGAATCATGATTCGGATCTATAAATTATTAGTGAAACTATGCGTGACTCCCTTTCCTTCGATCATTTGAAAACAAAGGGGGAGGGGGATGATTAGTAAGAAAGAATGAGTTATGCATTGCGCAGATAAGAGATCGAAGAAAGTGATTTTTTTTTCTGGACCACGACTCTCCCTTTATCTGCGACGGCGGCGGAATAATTGATTCGTTAGCGCGCGGGCGAGGAAGGGTTGCGAGAGTTCGATGACTTACAATATCGCGCAACTGTCATAAGCTAATTAGTAAAAATTAATTCATCGCCAGTCTGCGCGCGGCATCTGTTTGTTGTAAGAAATAGGGTATCGTAACATGTAAATCTGCAACACAAGTTTAATAATTAAAGTAATTAAAAATTATATTATAAAAAAAGATATGGTTTACATAATTAGAAGTATTTAGTTGTGGGCAATACAGCTACATCATCGTAGTTATCTTTATGTGATAGGTATATGTATGGATATTATTTAGATATGTCAACTACATTATAACATAGTAACGCGTTATCTGGCTGTGACAAATAAAACTTGGTTGTGTGATCACCATGGATAAGCTATATCTATATATATATCCATATAATTACATCAAAGCATGATGTAATAAGAATGAAATAATTAATAAAAATTAATAAATATTAATATCAACAATTCGTCTGAACGAACCAAAAAATGCAGTTCATTAAAACAATCATAGTTAAATGATCAAGGAACAGTCCGATTATAACCAGATACCGTCATTGCTGCAAGTCATTCGATCATTATACTGTGGTTCAGGCAATCACATAAATATAATAGTTGCTCCATATTTTACTATTTAATCTGGCATCACCAGATAAATCACCAGATCAACGACATTGTTTTCTCCGTGCAGTTAAAAATTAGTTGAATAATTAAAATTTAGACGTACTCTTGTTACAATGATTTTACTCATCACATTTGTCCAAAATTGTTTCTTGCACAGTTAATTTTTGTTATCATTGCCGACATTTTTTAATATAACGCTTATAGAGCTTTGGAGCAATTGTCACACATGTTTTCGGTGTGAAAAAATATTGGAAGAATTGTCTTTACACGCAAAGTCGAGCGATGATCTGATACCAAAAGGCGCACGTTGGCGGCGAACTTTTTTGAGAGGAGAGCTAAATTGATAATTGGTACCAATTTCGTTCACGTCAATTGTCAAACGCATTGATTAAAACCTTTTTCATGCCGAGGTCTTTCGCACGCTGTCGCAATGGATCAGTTTACTTTGCTGCTTGCAAGTAATAAAGTAAAAGTAACACTCTGATTGCGTTATAAATATATATATTCTTAGTAAAATTCAAATGTACAATTTTTATCTTATGAAAGCTTTTCTTTTCGAAATTTTCAATCTCAGAACGCGAACGTATTATAAAAAGTGTAGTAAAGCGGGCGCAAAAATTTTCAAAAAGTTTTCCTCATACTTTTTACTGACGTTTTCATAAAATGTATATATTTTATAAATTATTAAGATTATATTTGCCGGGAAAAAATAATGAAGTATAAATTCTAAAAATTCCGATCACGTAGAATAGAGAAAAAAGTAACGAAGTATAAAGTGTATCCGAAAATTTAGATCGTACCGAGTATACGTGTGCGCGATGCGACATGTGATCAGTCATAATTCATATAATGAACAATAATCCGAGTCGGCGAAGGCGGCGCGCGCGAAAGAACGACGTTTTTCGTCCTTCTCTGTAAGAAAGGGATTAGATATGGCCCTGTATCCGTTACGTGCTCGTCTTTCATCCTCGACGCTATGCTTATGGGCTGCCATGATGCGCCGTCGTGTAGTTAAGTTAATTAATGAATGGTACAGTCGGGCTGGAGAGTGGACTTAAATTGATACGTCCTTCGTCGCTCGCGCACAGCCATTTTCGTGCCGCTCGGTCCGCGGCTGGGGATGCTTGCGATATCAAAGTGCATCGATACTGTTCCTTTCATCCCGAATACCTCTTTTTACCATCGTTATTTCATTTTTTTTTTTTTTTTTTTATATTAAACGTCAACGTCCGAAAAATAGAAAGGCTGCATTGTTAAGTAATGTCACAATGTCAAATTGAACTCTCTATTTGAGTCATTTTTAACCCTTTAGATTACCGCTGTTCCTACTCAATGTATCCATAATTCAATTGAAACAATGGCAATCTAAACTCAAGAACTGTATTAATTTAACTGACATTTTAGTTTATTTATCAAGTGCATATATTTGAAACTGAATAATTTAAGTAGAAAAATGTGTGGATTAATTAGATGTGATTTTTTTTAAATCACATGTTTTGTATTAAAATAATACTATTACCTCATTATTTAGAAATCAAAAATAACAAAATGTTATTTTAAGGAATCGGTTTCAATCTGATCCTTTAATTAATTTTGAAATATATTCTATTTATTTTTGCGTATTATTTGCATTGGTATATTTGTTACTTTCTTATCAACATCTCTACTTGATTATTACAATCGATTGTTGTCAACGTCGCAAGGTATATCTACGCTTTTGTTGGAAATGGCGGATAACGTCAATACCCGTGGCATTCAAACAAATGTCGGAGTTCCTATCAAATCTAAGCACGTCTACTAGAAGTACGCGATTGTCTTCAGACAAATTCGCAATTTGAAGGGAAAAACTGAGTCACAACATTGCAAGGATACGCTTACGTGCATTGCATCGCCGAAGAACGCAACTAGGTCGTCGAAGCGACAAATCAGCTCATCGGCATAGATTTCAAGAACAACACTATGGTCTTTAAATATTCCTCATTAATTAACGCGTCGCGTCGACCACAATATTCGCATTAGACGTGAAAGCTGATTAGACGACGAATAGAAAGTTTGATGAATACGCGAATCATTATACGCGACTATCGAGATAATATTTACGAAATGAAGAGCTTATATGTGATAGTAAGTCACGTAATTTTTTATTAAAAAAAATTATTTCCGTATTTTTCAAGGAACATAATAAACAAAACAGTTTTATAAATCATTTTATTTAATTTGAAGAATGTTAAAAAAAAATACGATGAAATTTTTTTATAACACTTCTAAATTAATAAAAAATTATTTTTCTTATTATTTTATTTATAATAAATAAATATACGTATAAGCATGTATAGGTATGTGAATGTGTAATATTTAAAATATTTTTTAAAATAATGAAATAATATAATTAATCAGTTATATTTTTTTTATCGCGTTTGTACTTATTATAACGTTGCGCAATTATTATTAATACGAATTATAATAACAGAATTATGTCTCAAGAAATCTACGCGCGTTTTCATAATAAGACAGTATACAATGCACGATTAAGGTATTCGTAAATAACACTGATAAGCGAGACAAAAAATTCCGTATACGTCAAAAACATCGTAATCAATATTGCAATTTTGCAAATCGTAGTCTATCTGTCATTCTTTCAATGTACATACTGGAATCAAATAAACAAACTATCACTTCATTCCCAAAATCGCTGCCTCTGTTATCTACCTCTCATTTTACATGCGCGAGTAGGTCCCGTTTCTTATCTAAGCGAAGGTAGACATATTCCGCGTTGAAATAAGCGAGTCGTAATTTGTTCGCAACATTGTTTTCTCGATAAATTTTAAATAGCAGCGAACGGAATCGAAAGACAGAACATTAAACATTTCATATCTAAAGATATATCTATCATCCCTGAAGGGAGATAGATATCAGCTCTTTTCCCGAACGTTATTAGAGATTTCAACATTCTTCGACGATACGGAAGTGTCAACTGTTCAGTTCGACTATGTCAACCTTAATATCGGTTCGTTCTTATCACCGGAAGGTGATATTTTCCTTACCTGCGTGAGGTCTAAATCCGGGCATTTCGAGGCGCACTCTTCCTGAAGGCTGACCGGAACGGCGCGATCCTCCAGATCCTCCGGCAGGAGCGCGACGGCCGTTCCCGCCAGCAGCAACGCCAGCAGAAAGCACAATCCCGTTCCTAACATAATAATCCCCTCCCCCCCTCCCCCCCGTAGATCCTTGCAGACGATCAGCTTCCGGGGCGATTTTCTACCGGCGCGGTTCTCAACTGCCGATGGTCATATCGCACCCTCCTCTCGTTCCTCTCGATGAACCTTCGGACGCGTTCAATCAAAACGACGCCACCGCATGATCCCTCATATCGGGACCGTTCGAGACGCGGGCGTCGCGACGCCTGTCGTCGTTACGTCACGTGTGCGAGCGATCGCATCGGCAAGCGCGTCGGAGTTTCGCGATTCAGATTTTCGCCACTTCCGCCGAATATCCGGGGAAAAACGGCGGGGCGACACGCGCGAGACGTTCCGGGGAGCGCGCGTTGTGAAACCTGTGACGTCGCTTTATTATTATGAATTATTTGAATGACAATAGAATTCGTTTACGCGCGGTAAATACGCAGACGTTGCCACATGGAAGAAAGTCGCTCTAGCTGGGCACCGACAAGAAGTACAAAACGAATTCTTGATTATATAAATCAAAGTTCTCTCTCTCTCTCTCTCTCTCTCTGGTTATCGTAATTGAACTTCTGGTTATCGCGACTAGAATGTTGGACAGATCGAACCGTCAGTGTTTAATTTGTACCTTTTTCGTTGATCCTCTCTCTTTCTCACTTTTTCTCTCTTTCCACCGAAATTCCCCATTTAACGCAACGAGATTTCCTTTTCTCAGCGTGTGGATTCTTTCGTGAAGGTAGAGGCGCGCATATTTATCTCCCGATGTTATTCTCTCAGGTTTTTCCCTCGTGACGCTTCCCACGATCAAATCGCGGAACTGCTGATAGGCAAATAATCGCGGTGTTTTTCTCTTTCGACGGGAGCCGATGACGCGTAGTAGTGACGCGGGGTGTATCCGGTTGCATCAAAGGCAGTAATACACGCTAATGTAATCAGTCCTCTTCCGCGGTTTCTTTCAATATACGACCGGCGAAGCGATCGGACGATAAGAAGCGGGCAACGATCGTCGCTTCGAGTAAACTGCGTCGGATCGGAGGAGCTATATACGTCCTCGAAGACACCAGGCACAAAGTCCACCACACGGCCGCGATTTAGCACTACGAGATGTTCTCCGCATCAAAAATCAATCCCTGCAGTCCTCGCGCTGTCGCGGCAATTTCACGATCATCCCCCGTCATTATTCCTTGCTCCTCTCGAGGGGGCAACTTTCCCACCCACTGACTTCCGCCGCGAATCTCCGTCGAATGTTTCTCGCCTCGCGAAAAACCCGCGATTTCGTCTCACACTCGTGTGGTTTTTTTTTTTTTTTTTTGATCGCACGTTCAGAATCCGCTGTTCGTTCCTCGTATAGTTTCTCGATACGGGTCCGTGACGTTCGCGTCACGCGGTTTTGTTCGAGCCGAGGCGGGCGCGCAACGCGGTCACGTTGGCTGGCGAGCGTAAGAGCAACTGACTCCGAACGGCCACTCCAGAGTCAACCATCCCCCACCACGTCGCGAGCACCCTTATCTGCCCCCGTGCGCTCCGGTTGCGGCCGATTTTTTCTTGGTGAAGGTATCTCTCGCCGAACGCGCGCTTCTGCGCCGTGTGGGTGCCGGCGCGGCTCAAGGGAGAAACGATCCGAAGAGATCCGTACGTTCGCGCGGTACCGACTATACTGACTGGCTGGTCAATTGGCAGATTGACCTGTTCTTACTATCCTCGTAAACTTTCATTCATCCAGTCGCACGTGCCGCTAGCTAGCCGCCGATAGTCGTCTTCGGGGATCTCAACGTGCTCGCTCTGTAAATCTTGTTCCGATGTGAAACCTTATTCCAAAAGATTGTAAATTAAACCGGTCTTGAAAAGCAGTGAAAATACTTTTCACCCTTAAACAAGAATGGCAGACTTTTCACTGTTTATATATAGAAATGAGATTTCATTCTTTTCAAGTGAGATCCACTCTTTTGAAGTGAAAATCACTCCATGAATGAAGTCTTACTTAAAAAAAAAGAAAAAACTAAAAAGAAAAGAGTGAAAATATAATATATCACTCTTATTCGAGAATAATAAATTCGCGTCGATAATCTAAAGGCTCAGGAATGCTCGTACAGTTATAAAATCCAATTAAATCACTAAGACTTTTGTTTCTTATTGGTAATAAAATAATAAAATTTTCACTTTTCTTCGAGATTGGCTCAATTTTATATTACATATCCAATTCTGCAAATCACATACCAAAATCTTTTCCAGTCTTGACGCGCAATTATATAAACAACTAGAGTAGCAATATCATATATTAAATAGACAAGTAATTTAATAATATTGATGTTAATAAGCATCTTACAAGAATATTAATAATTTGATATTTAAATAAAGATCTTGAAACTGTAAATAATTTATTGTAAAAAATATCTAAAATTTGAACACGGATTTCCTGTTACATTTTCATACATTCATGAAAAGTGATTTTAAATCTATCTTTAAAAAGATAGCCAAGCATAGATAAAAAATTAAATCTTAAAATCTACATCTGTATATTTTAATTATATTTCGTTTATTTTAGCAAAACTTTGAATATGAATGAATTTAAATAAATATAAATGATTAATTCAATGACGGTAGAAATAATCATTTTTTTAAATATTACAAATTTCTTTCTGTAGATTTGAAATAAATAAACATATATTCTTTTGCAGCTTGATAATCATAACGCAAAGTAGATTTTTCTCTACAAAAATTTTTCAAATATTCAACTGCAAATTGCAAAGCATTAATATTTTAAAATAATGTTTAATACTACGTTTTTCCCATTAAGTATACTCGATGGAAACTTAAGCAACTTTCGTTCTTCAGTTCGTCCTAGTTTAGTTTAGTTAGTTCTCACATCGCAAACAATATAAAGTAAATTTGAACACGAACATCAAACGAAATTCTTTCATGTAGACGTAGAGTCGTAGACCCTTCGGAGAAGAATGCATCGCTCCAAATTTGTGTATCTTTGACGCGCGTCTAGGACTTGTTAATGATGTCCCTTCAACCCTGAAAAGAATCTAAAGTTAAAACAAAGCTATCCTCTTCGAAGAGAAACAATCGTTAAAGTTTGTGGTTCTCGTAACAGCACAACCTCAAGAAATATTTTTTAAAAAGCAAGTGGAAAGACAAAGGATTTAGCGTTCTATATATAATTATTTTGATGGTTTAACAAGTTAATTTCAGATTTATATTTAGTTAAATTTTTAGATACTCAGTAAAGTCGACCTGTGCAGATCATTTTTTTTTTTACTGAATCCGAAGACAGATCATATTTTTTTTTTTAAATAATCAATGCTTAAAACTAATATTATTTTATATATATTTATATATTATTTTAACTTGTTTAACAAACTGTAATATAAGTAAACAAAAATTTAATATTAAATATATGCTTTTAATATTTGTCATTCTTCAAATTACTACCAATAGTACGTAAAAATTCCGGGGACTGTCCCCGGAAAATGGAAACGTCTATTAACTTTATTTGAAAGTGTCAAAGAGAAAAAAAAAGTTGTCGGTAATTGCTGGTAAATTTAGGTTCAGTCTTGTGCTTCTGCGAACCCTTTAGCTCTTCGTAAACTGTTACTCTCTTTGAACATGTTTGTTAGCCGTGAGCTCATCAAAATGGTGATTCATTTTGACAGATTAAATCTGCAGCAGACAACGAGAACCAGCCACAGCGTTTGTGGTGCCATTGTTAGACTACGTGACGCTTCTTTCTTCACGATGACCTGGAGGATGTTGCGATCAGAATATCATATTTAACCGATCGATTCAATTCTTGACTCGTATACATCGTTCAAAGACTTATCTGCATAAATTTTACAAACAATAAAACCAAAAAAAAAACAACAGAAGATCGAGATCTATTTAAAAAGTACCTGAATTTTATCGTTTTTGTTAAAGAGCTTTTTCTACAATTTATTCACTCTCACATTATTTAAAATATTTCCTTTTTCAGTTGTTACGTTTCTGCCGTCATTTTTGGAAACAGTTCTAGTGTACATTTTTCAGGAATGTAAGTAATCCGCATGTAAATTTTCTTTGATGCTTTCAATTGTGTTGAATACCCAGCAAATACGCTGACGTTATTTGTCGTCAGCTTGTTCGCTGGATAAATTGAGTAACCTTCAAAAAATTGAAAGGCTCATTGCAAATGTAAGCTGTCCAGTTCATATACTTCTGTTTTTACAATATTCAATAATATAAAGACCGTTAATGTAAGAACATGACTAATACGAATACGAAGCCTGTAAAACAAATTAATAATCAACTAATACTTCTGTTTATAAATTAATAATTAACTAATATACTTCTGTTTTTATGTTATATTTAAATGTGAGTTATATTCCCCAATTTTTTTGGAACTTGCAATTTATTTAGCACACACACACAAGCTAAGGTATTTGCTATTATTTTTAATGTCTCAATGACATTAAAATAATGTAAAAAAAAACAAGTAACATCAAAGTATTTGCTTACCCAAGTAAGAAACTAACGTTATTTTGACATAAAATACGCCAAAATGACGATAAATGACAACAACTTAATATATACTTGAGTATTGTTACAGTAAATCTTACAATTATAAAGACAAAGTCTGAAATTTTTTAAATAGACCGCTCGTATGCTTAAAATACGTCATATTCTCTTTGCGCTTAAAATTATATTAAATACATTTTTGAAAAATCAACGATTTAAAAAAAAATTATTATATTTTCAATAACATCGAATTCTAGATGAAAGAAACGAAATATACAGAGACAATAATTTTTGTACAATAAGAGAATGATCTTTGTAAGTACAGATAGCGACTCTAACGAGGAAAACTATGCGATATAAACGCGAGTTGGTCATATAAAAAAAAGTCTAGCTCAGATCTGTTTTAACGTATTAATGTCTCGGTCGTTGCTTCGCGACAGGCAGAACATGTGCGAATTCTTGATCTTGGTACGTCATATATCTACAGAAATATGTATTATTTGTCTACATTACGATTTTAATAGAGCTAAAAGAAGATCTTTCTCGCTAATCTCGGTAATCTTAGAAAACTTATCTCAGAATAGAAAACTTTTGTGATAATAAATATTAATTTTTTATCGCATCAGACTGCGACATATCATTTGCACGTAAAAAAAAACAATGTTGCTAAAATATCTAAAAATTTAATTAGATGCAAATCTAAAAATAATTTTGTTTGAATCATCAAAATAATTATTATGTTAGACAATTAAAATGGCACTTTAATGTGTAAGACAATTGATTGTTACTTGTATAGAATGTTAACATTTTTTGCAGCGTTGTTATTAATGTCTAAGCGTTCCACATAATAATTTTGACAATGCAATAAAAATTATTTTCAGTTTTGTATCTAATTAAATTGTTCTAAACAACTTAACAGCTGTTTCCATGTAAGCATGGATCACTTTTGTTAATTTCCAATCCATGCATCTTATGTATTTTATATCGTTGTAATCTTTACAATTTTTATTATCTTTTGTTAAACAGCGCATGTATTTGTAAAAACCGTCACTCACAGAAATTATTAGACATCAGCTTTTTAAAGAAGCAATTTTTTACTCATATTTATAGAAAACTTTTTGTTCACAGAATCAAATTTCCTATAAAATTTCATAGTCTGTCCAATTCAGGCTCATCTGATATAAACAATAAGAGGACCTTTACTTAAAACATTTTCAAATGAAATAGGTATATGACCAACGTTCGCCAACATTAACAAATACGTAATTGTCTAAATTGAATATGGGCTAGAGAGTATTTAATGAATTAATGTGTGTAAAATTAGTATAAATATATGTTGGCCATCTCAATGGCGTCTGGAGGCCTTTAACGAAATTTGTTTATTAAAGAAGGTTCTGCTACCCGCGAAAAAAAAATTTTTATATTCTAAATAAAAGTCTTATAAGTTCTTTATAAAGATTCATCAAAATTCATATAAAGAATTTATAAAGTCTTTATATAACCTTATAAATAAATATATATTTTTAATATAGTTTTTATATTATAAACTGATTTAAGTTTAATAAGTCCTTATTAAATCTTATTAATGTCCAATTTATATACATTTAATTAAATCTTAATAAGTTTTAAATAAGTTGAATTAATATGTTTTAATAAGGTCTTAATAAGTTAAATTAATAACTTAATATGGATCATTATATGGTCCAAATTAAATCTATATAAGGTTTCGATAAAACCACATTTATTGGAATTGTTAATAAGTATTATATTAAATTTTAATAAAATTTTTATATTTAATTATATTAAATCTATATATATATTTTTTTTTCACGGGTATTCTGTTGTAACATCGAATTATCGTCATTTCGTTGCTTACATTTCAAATACCACATAGTGAGATTCTCTCTCTTATAACTGGATTGAAGTGGCGAAAAAAGTTTTCTCCAAGAAAACGGCTAGCTTTTTCTTCCAGCACGCGCGATAGGATCGAGCCAACTAGAACAGATTAAGGATATAGCGTTTGTTGTAGGCGCATACATCACGATGATGAGCCGTAACGAGTGCGTGTCGAGGTAGGGCGATCGTATACACGCGTGGATGGGGTACAACCCGTACGACAGGAGCGCGTTCGGAGTGCGTTCGCGCTCGCGCGCGATCGGCCGAGCGGAGTTGGAGGTCGGAGGTGTATATTGGCCATTTCCGCAGGAAGCCCTAGGTAACCTGTAACCGCCATTGAGTTTCCAACTCGAACGTGCTACGGATCTGTGCTATCGTCTCATAACGCGCGCGATAATCCTGCGCTCTGGATCTGCTCGTCGCCGCGCATATATCGCGCCCTCGAAACGCTATAATTGTCGCCGGTTCTTCGTCCCCGATCCCGATCTTTCCTGTAAACCGTGACGGAAATTCGCTTCTCCGTTCTCGATTTAACTGCGTCCTTCTCGTAAAATATAGATATTATGTCTTCCATTAGCAAAAAAAAATGAAATTGCACGGAATAAGCTTTGCTGAAATAATATTCAAAAATTTAGCGAGATATAGATCTGAAAATAATTCTGTTCAACTATCAAAATAAATATATGTATTATAGGATACTCAAACAAGTTAAATGTCGAATTCTCTAAATTTTCTGGAGTGGATTTCACGCCAGAAGAATGAGATTTAGAACGAAAATCCACTCCAAAAAATTTATAAAGGACCTTTTTGCTTACTATGCTTGATAATTTTTGGATATCTATCTAAATTTTTAGATACCTTAGAACAAAATCATTCTTTTAGAAATTCACTTGTTATTCCTATTATATAAGAATATATTGTTTATATTTCTATTGTCAGTAATATATTATATTGTTATATCCTTTATAATATGGATTAAAAAAAATAAGAAAACTCTTTATAGAAAAATTAAAATGTAATAAAATAATAAAAAGAGTCATTAACTGTGTTCGATTAAGAATATATTAAGATATACAATATATGCGCGGCGTATTATAATAATTGATATGATAAAATAACTAGAACAGTAATTTCGAGGACAGAAGAGAAGAGGAGAGGGATTGACTATAATAGACTATACAATTGGCGGATTAATTCACGGCGACTGTTTTGTTTTGCATGCAAAGCAATTGTCGAGTGAAAAGAGCGGCTTTTAAGCGCAAGTCGTCTAGACAACGCTAGTCCAGATCAACCCTGCTTTACTCGGTATACACCGATATATAATTCGGGTCTATTAGACCCAATAAAGTGTATATCAGAGAGGAGGAATGCGCCCCGAGCCAACGATACAGGCGATGTCCGTTGGGCCGTTCGTGCGCCAGAACGCACGACGCATATATGTGGGGTGCGAGTGAACACCTTAATTTAGATTGAACGTAGTTATCGGGACGATCATCGCTACGGATATACTACACGTTCGCACAAGAGGAAAGGCCCTTGAAAAGAATAACAATTGATCTTTAATTAAAAATCTGTGAAAAATGCATTTCAATTAAATATGCTACTCTTATGATAGATTCATTATATTTAATAAAGGTTTTTTGTTTATCAAATAGGACCTAATTAATATCTATTTATTAAATAATTAGATTAAATACAATTTTTTTAAAAAGAACCTAGTTATAAAGTTTTTTTTTCAAAATTTTTTAATGTTTTATTACAATATACTTTGTTACAGTACTTATTTTAAAGTAAGAATATACGAACAGATTAAGTGTCTTAATATTTACATATTTCAATTATTGTTATATGTCTTTATGCTAATTTGAATATTTTATTGTAATTAAAATTTGTTAGACATGTAAATAACGATTAATCTAAAATTTCTATATAAATTTCAGAATTTTTAAAAAATTTATAATTCATTTAGAAATTTTTTTAGACTTTTTATGAAAATTTTGTCCAGCCCAAACTATTGGGGGAAAATTTAGGGGATTTGCTTCTAGTTGTTAGAGGTTTTTGGGGTATTCTAAGTTTTACAGGACACCTTTCAAAATCACTTGGCAACACTGATCGTGAATCAGGTTAGTGCACGAGACAGAGGAGTGTACTTCGGAGCATTGCTTCGGAGGTATACACGAGATTCAAGATGGAAGACGGTGACAATAAAGTGGAAATCGAATTAGGTAAAGATAGGAAATCGTACGCCGGTATACCGGAGGCGGATTTTGTAGTAAGTGTGATTTTATTAATATTTATTCTATACATGTATGAGCGCGCTCACGTCATACAAATTTACAAAATTTCTATTATTCCCGTAACTCTTGAATTGTTCTACAATAAATCTTCGTTGATCGTTCTTTCCGCGCGAGAAAAATATTGTATTACTGTATAAGAACATTCAGAAGCAACTCTCACCACTTTTATTGACAGTTAAAATTCCATGTATATGCATCTGATTGATCAAGATGTCAATCGATTGATCGAACCTTATATGGCAACTTAAAAAAATCACACCGTTTTCTTCTTTTTATTCTTGTGAATTCGATTCTTTTTTCTATTTACTTTATTTTTTAGTTAATTAAGATATGATTCGTATGATTAAGTGGGTATTTACATTGCACAGAAATATTTTCATATTTGCCTTATTAGACCATTGATAATAATCTTTCTGTTAAATAAAAAACATACATGAAATGTATATATTTTACAATTACAAAATCGACTGAACTAAGTTTAAAATCTCACATTGAATCGTTCATTTGTCTCACAATTCAGGATGATGTCGAAGCTTTTATGGCAAAGCCAGAAAACGATTCTGTGGAGAAAGTACTCAGAAAGTTGGACGAGAGCCATGGAAAGTACAAGTTTATGGAATTCAACCTAGTCAACAAACGAAGACGCTTAAAATCACAAATACCAGATCTCGAAAGATCCCTAGAGATGATTGAGAAACTACAGATTGAGAAGAGTACCTTAGAAACGCAATTTTTATTATCAGAACAAGTTTATGCAAA
The DNA here is from genome assembly GCF_001594065.2 of Cyphomyrmex costatus. Classification (NCBI taxonomy): domain Eukaryota; kingdom Metazoa; phylum Arthropoda; class Insecta; order Hymenoptera; family Formicidae; genus Cyphomyrmex; species Cyphomyrmex costatus. The sequence continues at coordinate 831,077 of NW_017276833.1, read as the reverse complement.
AGCCATAATACCACCTACTGACAAAGTGTGTTTATGGTTAGGAGCTAATGTCATGCTAGAATATACCTTAGACGATGCCCAAGAAGTGCTGACCAAAAATATTGAAGCAGCCAAGAAGAATTTAGGATACGTAGAGCATGATCTAGATTTTGTTCGAGATCAATACACCACTGTGGAAGTAAATATGGCTCGTATCTATAATTGGGAAGTGAAGCGCAGACAAGCAGCAAAAACTACATGAAACGATCAATCTTACTCACACTCGGATCTGCCTAAGCCAAGAGGTAATGGTCTAAAAACATTTTTTCTACTTGGCTCACAATAAACCGATTTCTCTCTCTTTTGAACTTAATATTCGAATTCCTATTATTTTTCGTGTATCATGTTTTATGTATTTCAGAATATCTACTATATTATGAAGAATAAAATTCATCATGCAGCACTATCGAAATTCTTGGAAGACTCAAAAATTAAATTTAATTATAACTGTCTTCACATATTAATATTTATATATATTAAAAATGTCTATAAATTTTTGTAATCGATTCTAAAAATATTTTTTATCTGTCACAAGTTGGTTTTATTTGCATTACATCTATATTAAGTCCTAATAAAACAATTACACTTTGATTAAAACAAAGGCAATAAAGAATGTTATATTTAAGAATACATGTATTGTAATAAACGTAAAAGAAATATCTTTATTTGGATTCTCTGAGATCTGTTCTGTACAAACAACGTTTTACATTAATAATACACATGTCAAATACTTTACATGTAAATTTGTCCTTACAAAAAAAGAAATAATATGAAAGCTAACAGCAATTTTCTTAAATAAAAAACATGAATGATTATGTGTACAATGGAATGTTTACACAAGTAATTTATCTTATTCTAACTTTCATAAACGTCATATTTATTATTAAAGTAATGTAATTTTTATTATAGTAAATATAAGGCACATAGACTGACTTTAGAGAAGTCATTGTCCAAAAAAAAAAAGACTAGCGTGAACTTTAATCAAAGATATGTATCCATAATGATTACTCGGCTTTCGCTTCATCTGTTAGTTCATACTTTGCTAATTTTGATTGTAATTCGGCAATTTTAGCTTTGGATTCCTCTAATTCTTTCTTCAGACTATCAATTTCCGAAGTATTGTCCACAATACCGCCAAGATTCTTACGTATATATCTATAGCACATATAAGGAAATAACTAATGTTCTTTCGTAAAGCATATAATAAAAAAAAAGTAAATATTATACTTCTCATTTAATAAGAAAAATTTACAACAAATTAATATATCTCTTTCTACCAATATAGATTAATTTAAATGTCAGTTTAATTCATTCTTATTTTTTTTCAATTCTAAAAATTAGAAAAAGATAAAGAGTAAATTAAATCGTTTGATTAAAGTTGATTAAAGTTAACCTGCATTGGTAAAAGCAGACAAAAGATTCCACCAAGATTACTTTAATTAAATTCAATAAACATTATAGTTAATCTTATAAATTCTTAATTATGTATATTGGTGGAATTAGGGCTAAGTATATATGAATAAAAACTGAATTGTCTTGCTTTCTTGAAGTATCCTGAGTATCTTTGTTTTCAGATTGAATAATTAAGTTATATAACATTGATTCTTTGTTGAAAAAAAAAAAAAGAAAAGGATACTCTAAGGCATCAGATGGCTTCTCAGTCTCATCGTACAGTAAGACAAGTATTTTTGTGAGAGCATCCATGACACCAGATCTCTCCAGATACTTGCGAAATTCCTCTCGTTTGGCAGTGACTGACTATAAAGCAAAATGAAATTCATTATTCCACAAAAAAAAAAGGAAAATAATCAGTTGAATTAAATTAGTAAGTTATTTTAAACAGAAACATAAGGTTCATAAACTTGGTAAATAAAAATAAAATTTGTAAGAACTTAACTAGTGTTGTAATTTTATGTGTACGTATTATAAGTTATTATTTATAGTTATATATATTTAAATATCTAAGATTTCTTGTATATCTTCTGGCTAATAAGAAGCTATCTAAAGATATTACATAAAGGTACAAGTACTTAAAAGTTCTTGTAAGTCTTCTTTGAAATTATAAACTTCAAGATTCTGCTTAGAATTTAGGCTTAGATCAAACTAGTACAAGATACATATTAAATTGAGATGTTTCTTCAAGTTGAGTTTCTTGCACAGTTCATGTTTCTCTCCATGTTAGAAGAAAAAAACTAAAGCATAAAAGTTTACTTAAAAAAACAAACTCGTAGATATACTGTAAGTTTTACAATAAATATCCTAATTTTATCCTAATCCACATAGATAAGTAAGACATTTATCACATTTTCATTTCTCTGATCTTCACAGCGATTAAGCTACATAAACTATAAGCAGCTGTTGTTTGGAATGATCTATTCCATGTTTATTGCCCAGGGCACATTTTCCCTTACTACAATAATTTCTAATTCATTCCTGTCGTCTGATAACAGCTATAATATTTTCCGAAAAGGAAAAAAAAAAACGCCGAAATTATTAATACAACTAATACGAATGTTATGAAATTATTAAGATTTCACAACATCAATACTAGCGATAAATAAATGTATTATACAAACAGTACAATTACGGCTGATATTAAGACGTTACAAAAATAAAACGGCATGTAAAACGACGCCTGCATTCAAAATACGAGCACGAGGCGGGCGATTTGTCGAAACAGCGACAGATTAAACGACTAAAGATTAATTAATGAAATAATTACCATTGTAACGAATTTCCAAATGACCTTACTCGAGATTCTCTTGAACAACAGAGTCCGAGAAACGGCTTACAAAACGGCGAAGAAGAGTTGAGACAAAACGATCCAAGAATTAGCGCCTGTCTCTTATCACGCCATAAACATAATACGGATAGACAAAACATAGGATATACATCACACCAACGTCACTGAAAAATGGCGATAATATTTTTCCCCTAGAATAGAGTTGCCAAATAACTCTGGACTATTATTGCCACCTGTGAAGCTTTCCAAAAATCACCATTTTCGTTAGTAAATTTCGTCATAATTTTCTCCAACTTATGGAGCTTCTCGTAAACAAAATCGCCATTTGTGAATAAATTTTCGCCATAATAACGCTTTAATAAAAATTCGTTGTTCTTATCAACAAAATCGATAGATTTTAAAATTAAAAAATTAAATTGACGAATATCAAGGGCCAATTTCGATCACGTGATCTATTTTGACGCTAAGGGCGGGTTCACATCTTGACGGAGAGCGGAAGAGCAGTAGCCAATCAGAACTCGCGCTGGTAGTCGACTTTCTGTTAGTTCTATACTACTAGAGCCCTAGATATCAGAGAAGCGCAACCGACGTTCCGCGTCCTGGTTAGCTGACTGTCAGCCAATCATGACAGTCATTCAGTGGTATTAAAAATGGCTGACTATTGGACGATTGGTGGATTTCATATTTCGTCCGCAAACGACGCCATTTTTATTACTTTTCTCAGTAATTTTGCGATACTGACTTAAGCCGGTTGAGCTTCTCTGATATCTAGGACTCTATATACTACTTGCTCCGACGCGAGTTCTGATTGGCTACTGCTTTTCCGCTTTCTTTCCGTCGAGGTGTGAACCCGCCCTAATGTAGGATTCGCAATGCATCCGATGTGCGTCGTACGACGACTCTGCAACCAATCAGAAAAATCTTTATCGCCGATGCGAAGACAAATCCTGTTTTCTGATTGGTTGCAGATTCATCGTACGATGAAAATCGGATGCAGCGTGAATCCCAGCTAAATCCTGTTTTCTGATTGGTTGCAGATTCATCGTACGATGAAAATCGGATGCAGCGTGAATCCAGCATAAGAATGAGCATCGAGCATGAAAAGGCACCTTTAGGAATAATTTCCCAATCTATTAGAAATTGGATATTAGAAGTCGGATATACGGTTTTTAATAAGTTGAAATTATTATTTTTGATTCCTTATTCTTTCTATTGCATATATCTTCACTTTTAATTGATAATTTATTATTATACAATAGTTTAGAAGTACACTTATGTCCACTTTCACTAATGTAGCTTAATTTTAATCTGGGCATAACTTAATTTTAATCCTTCATTCCAAAGACAAAGAAAAAAAAAATACAGTTAACATAAATCTTTCTATCACTGTAGAAAAATTATTCAATTTCGATCGAAGTAATATGAAATTAAACCGCAATAACGGTATGAAGAAACCAAACGTTCGTGACTTCGCGCGCTACCGGCCGTTAATTTACCGGACTTGCGCGTATTTCGCGCATAATCAAGATGGCGGACCGTCAGGAGCATCGGCGAGTGTTTGGGTTGGTGTGAGGTTGCAATTTAACTACGTGCACGACAGCTCCGTTGATTTCTCAAAGGAATAAAGCAAAGCCGTGCTCGATGTGGCGCGAGTTCTGGCCGCGCGCGCTTCTGACGTGCGCGATCGGTGTCTGTTCGATTATCGGTGACGTCGGGTTAAAGTGGCTGAGGAGCGACAAGAACGAGTCGGCGCGCGCGGCGTTCGACAACGCGACGCACGCGACGGTGGGCGGCCTCACGTGGATGTTAATCGTTGTCCTCTCGCGGAAGTCAATTGCCCGCAATCTAAATAGCATATTCTCCTGCTTCTTATTGGCGTCCTTCGTTGATTTGGATCACTTTATCGCGGCGCGCAGTTGGCACATCCATGTAAGTGAAACACAGGTAAAAACATATTCGGAAAGTTAATTCGGAAATCCCGAGTGAGCGATAAGTGGAGAATATATTAAGAACGATGACGATGTAATTATAATATACAGTTTATATATACTTTTTAATAAAGTAGAGTAATTATTAGGGGGTTGCGTTAAGAGCCGCTGTTTTTTTTTTCACATGTATTTGAGCGGAAGAAACAGCGGCTTTTAATGCAACCCCCTAATATATTTAAATAAACTTATTAATATATAATATCAGTTAAAAATTTTCTTTCATTAAATTAAATTTGTACGTTCGCTTTAATTTCAATTTCAATTATATCTTAATTTTTATCTTCAATCTAGAATTTTTATTTCAAATTTAATTATACAAAAATATTTAACATTTAAAGTACAACAAAATTTTTTAATCATCTTTTAATGTAATGAAATTATTAAAACAAATGTTATCAAATTGAGTTTCTGAAAAAATTGTATATGTAGTAATTGTAAATATTAAATAATAAAAAAAGAAGAAATTTGTAATTTTTAATTTATAATTTATAACTTTTATCTCTCAAGAAAAGTTGTCAGTGTAACTAGAAAAATCACAAATTTGTGGAAATGTCTAAAAATATTATTTTATTTCATTATATTTTTGCAGGATGCCACGCATTTACAAAAACGGCCCTTCCTGCATTGCACTACCATTCCTCTTTTACTGTGGACATTTTTTATCTTACTCTCCAACACCTTCCACTCTCCTCTAATGGAACACATTTCCTGGGTGATATTGGCCGCCTTCTTGAGTCACCACATACGAGACGGTACCAGAAGAGGTTTGTGGTTTTGTCCCTTCGGGTCTACCCGTCCTATTCCTTACTACTTATACGTAAGTCTTTCTATGTCCCTTCCTTACATATTACATTGGCTTATGAGCCTACACACATTTGCGCCGAAGAATGATAACAATCTTGTATCCATTGATGTATGAGGCATATTTTTGAACACGCATATTGCAATACTGAGTATACAAACAGACACCTTTTGAAAGGTGTATGTACGAGAGCTATTATTTAAGTTGCTTTCCAGTAAGATACTCAGATGACACGATATAATACAGTGAATCATTACATCCTTATTTGCTAAAACAAATATGACATGATCGCTGTATCATGCTGTCATTTGATAGAAAGCACCATTAATTGATAACTTGTACAGTGTCTTAGGAATATTGATATTCCTAGTTTATAAAATCGATGCTGAGGAAAGAAAAATCTGAAGTTATAAGATTAACTTCTCTGGAAGAAATAGATATGAAAATATTTTTTATTGAATTAAATACTTAATTTTAATTTTAAAATTAATTATTTAAGAAGACAGTTTTAATGATACAAATTAGATGTCTTTCAGTTAAGTTTTATAATAGTGAGAGAGAGAGAGAGAGAGAGAGAGAGAGAGAGAGAGAGAGAGAGAGAATGATCAATGTCATTATAACGCATTTTATTTATTCAAATAAAATGTTTCTCCGACAATATTTATTAAGAAAAAAATATAAATCAAAATAAAAGATTCCTATAGTATAAAATATTAATATTTTCGAAACGTTATTATTAGGATTTGTATAGATTGTTTTATATACTTTTATATATTAAATATATGCACATGTACATACATAATATTACTTAATGATCTGTATGGTTGATTTTGTATAATCACATGCGGTTGAATGTTTAATAACAATGATATACAATACGTGTGACGACGTTTCATCGTCGCTCGTCTGCGAAAGGGAAAGTGGGAATAAAATTTTTCCGAGTTACGGAATGGCAACTCGGTTTAACACATCCGTGTGCGTATAACGTGTATATATATTTACAACTGCAACATGCCGTTGCAGCTGTGCGTGGTTTATGGACGGAATCCCACGTGCGTTTGTTTGGCACGTTCGATACACCGTACACTTTTTTGCTTTTCCCTGACACACTCAGTTACTTGGAAATATTCTCAGCGCCTGCAGGAATATAACTTTATGATCAATAATAATCAATAGAACTGTTTAACGCTCTTATGTTAATAACAATTATATGCAAAGTGTGACTTTTATACTCTCATCTCTATTTTTAAATGTCTCATTCTTACGCACTTTAAAGCGAATCGTTCCTATTTTTTCCCGAAACTATTCGATCCTGTTACGCTAATTATTTAGCTGAAATTTTATCTTTTTTATTGACATACTCGATACTAGTATTTGACTGACTATTATAGAAATCAAATCGTTTTAAGCCCGATATGACGATTTTACTAAAGTATCTAAAAATTTAGCAAGACATATATACAGATTATTTCTGAAAATAAGTATGGACCATCAAATATAAAAATATTGATGACGCTGTAAACAAATCTTGATTTCAGCGACCAACTTAAACGTCGAAATAATAATTACTTCGACAATATCGTTTTCAGATCTATACAGTGTAGAATCTCTAAATTCGTAGGCACGTCGACAAAACCGTTCTTCTCCCTCCCAACATTATTGGGCGGTATACTCGCGAATTTCAAACGGTCCTCTCATTTCGCCGAAGAATATAATTTGCAAGTATCTTATTCACTTTTATGTAACTTTCATTCGTGATGCATTTGTAAGCGAGTGTTAGCTGAATTATCGATGTGTGGTGAACCAGCAAGAATTATCGGGGTATTATGCAACCGAGAATACCTGCCTAGGTGCAGGACACCACGCAGAGACTCGTCTCTGTGGGTGAGGGCGCGGAGGGAGGCCGCATGGATGCCCCTGGCTGCGGTGAGACGCAGGTTGCACACGTGTGTACACACGCCCGCTGGAAGGGGTTTATCAGCACTCGGCGTTGCTTAGCTGGCACTGTCGGCTTCACTTCACCTCGCTCTGACTTAGTACTCGTTTAACTAGCCGGTCGTGCCGCGCACCTGTCGGACAAAGATCACCAAACCAAGTTCGATTGCGACGAAGAACTCGTCGCACGGCGATTCGGGAATCGCTATTGTGCTGTCCTATAGTTCTATCCCTCGCCATCTCATTTCTCTTCTTTTTCATTTTTGTTTAGAACCCGAATAGCAATTTTCTTGATTGTCACTATTTATTATTGGATCGACAATCGCTGTAGCGTTAGGTCCTCTCGTGCGATTTCCTCCGAATGAAACCCTCTTCGCAATTGAGAACTGCGAATGCCCTGACTGGAATCTACCAATATTTTGGAAATCATGTCATCACGTTCTGATAAGTACATGCAGATTACGATAACACACTGATACCGCCAGTGTCTTGAGCAAGCGTGATATCTTATATCGATAACGCCGCTATCAAGGCATGACAAGACCGGTGTTCGTCGATTCGGCTGGTTGATTCGTACACAAGATGGTAAGTAACACACGGTATGTGTTCTCCCACTTTTGGTGTTTACGTATACCTATCTCTAGAATGATTCCGAGGTCGATCGTACGGTCCCTGACCGCAAATTGTCCCCGCAAATATACGCTCAAGGTATCACGTGCAACAGTTTCTCTCTTTCCTTTT
>NW_017276833.1:764410-822806 GCF_001594065.2 Cyphomyrmex costatus | reverse complement strand
CCCCCCCCCCCCCCCCCCGACAAAATTCCTAGTTGTGTTTTGCTCAAGTGTGTCGTAAACAGTGTATCAGTTTATAGATGATTTATGTGACACATTGTTAAAATAGTTATGCCGTCTACGTAGCTTCATGGCAAAGTTGATACTTTTTGGTTTATCCTTGTCTGCGGTAAGTTTCACATCTGGCGATATTTGTGCTGACAGCGGAAAATCAGATAGGACAAACGACAAACGCGCGCGCGTGATTGCAATTTTATAAATATTTGCAAAAACACGCTTCTACTTTATTCGGAAAAATATGATGTATGTATATTTAATAATATACATATTAATTATACATATAATACACTCATTCGCAAAGTACGGACCACGTTATATTGGTCTGCTTTTTTGCAGGTGATTGTAAATATGCGTATAAATATGTACAAGTATAATAATTATTTTGTCAAATTTTTATTTATTCAAAATTTATATTATTTAGAATCTTAATCATTAGCACAATTAGAATACATATAAGTGTATTATCTTGAATAGAATTATCTGATAATGTCTCATATCAACGAACAAATATTCCTTTAATGGCTCATCACTTAATTAGTCGATTTGTCTTATAACAAGAATATGTATCGATTAATTTTTAGATATAAGTAGTTAAAAAGGAAACGGTTTAAAGCTTATGCAACCACTCGCAATTGATCGCGTCCCTTTCTTTCAAATTACTCCCTTGTTTTTCTCACGGACAAGATACGAGATATTTACAGATTCTAGTAGATCCTGCATATCGTAATAATTGATTACGTCCGTTCGCGCAGACCTCGTTATTAGAAGTGCAGCTATGTGCACGCAAGGTCGGATTTGTGCAAGGCGTTGAATCGAGAAAACGCATGAAAGATATTTACGAGATAAATTCTGATTAGGGAGATAAAAAATAGCGTCAATAACGATTCGAGAAAAACGTGTTGATCCGCCATTCTTTGTTAGTAGTCGTTTTGATACTAGAAATGCTGTTTACGAATCTTCGAGGATGACTATTGACATACTACAGCATCCTACAATTTCACATTCTCGTGTCCGATAACCAAAAGTTACTTGAAGTTTTCGCTTCATCGCTTCAATTATTTGTCAAAATCGGGACGATTGAATTTTATTACGATGCTAAATAGATGAATAAGCAGAGCGTCTATGTATTAGCGAACAATCCTCAGCTCTCATTTAATTCGAATTTAATTTCCTTTGCGGAAATGTGACTCTAAAATTGTCTCTTCTTTCTAGGAAATCGATGATTTGACGCTATATTTTTACATTGCATGCGGTATCTTCGCCGGCGCGCTTATCTTACTTTTCGTTTTGGTGACCGTGCTATTCGTGAAAGTAAATCGATTAGCCGAGGACGGGTGAGTAACGCAGCCTCTTTGTCAGCTGACAATTGGTGCGCCAATTGAAGGTTCTGATTGCATAATCCGAAGACATCAAATATTTACCAAATGTTAATTATGCTGCGAATTATCATCAGTAAATATTGATTAAAGTTACTCACATTTTTTATTTTATCAGTGACAGACATGATACTTTATTGCGTAAAAGTGCGTAGTCGAAGACAGTCCTGTTCGTGTAACGCGCGCGTTTAAAAATTTCTACGTGGTTGAATCGTACCGTAGCTAAATACATATTACTGTCCGATCGCGAATCGTCGGCGACGTATTTCATCGTGTATTACACGCGAAATATCTGGTTTTACGAACTTCAGTTTCGTGTAACGTCTTCATAAACGTTTCTTTTTCGGTAATTGATTCTTACACACTTCTGCATTTTTGACATACGTTTTATATTGCATAATTCTGCAAAATTAAAGTAATCAAAAAATTGAGCCATATAATTCCGGCCTGCATTTATTCGAAAAACGAATAAAAATTGTGCAAGTTGAAATTGTTCTAATTAACTATACATATATACATTTGTGAATACTGTTGTAAAATCAATTAGCGTGTTACGTGCAACGTGTGATATCTATGGTTATTTGATTGCTTCACTTACTTAGCGGTGCACCTGCGCGGCGAAAGGAAAGTAGAAAAAATGCCTGACGTATATCTGCAACAGAGACAGTTAGACATTTTCGTTTTTCTAGAACAAAAATACGCATATTTCTTTTGTGAGTCACGTAGCCAACGACGAAATGGTTGATAGCATATCTTTATTGCCGCGATTATTTCGCTTATCTCGTCCAAGAACATAAAGCGGTAATGGCGATCGAACCTTTTTACTTTAATTAATGAATAATTTCTGGTTTTTGTTTGTAAATATTTAACATGAAAGTAGTTAGATAATTTAGTCATAATTTCGATTTGATTTTATTCCAATCGTATGTAAGAGTAAATCGTAATAGTACTACTTGTTATTGCATAGAGAAATATCTTGATTTTGTCCTCAGTTTTCTTTTCTTTCTCGCACTTGGTTGAAAATATTTCTAGATTTATCCCTGCTATGAAACTTGAAAAATCTTTTTTGTTCAAATTTTATTTGATAATTTCTTTAATCATTCGATTACTAATACAAATAATTATGTATGATTTCTTTCATATAATGTCCGAGAGACATTCCTCATTATAATTCTCACTTTGTAATTGGCAATCGATTTAAATTCAGCTGTTAAGCTGATCACCTCTATCCGAATCCTTCACGTTCCTGTCTATGTGGTAATAATTCGATCGCTGAGGTTGAAACTGAAAATTGATTTAGGTCCAACCAACTAAACAGACAGACAAACATGATGGCGGACTTTTGTTACACCAACCCCACGATCGTGCCTGGAGAACTGCTCTCTCGTCGTGGCTTTTCCATGTACAGCGGAGCTGACAACTTCGACGATGATTTCGGCAAGAACAAGAATGTTCATTATGGAACATATCATGAGGCGCGATCAAAATTCTGATTGAAATTTGAATCTGAAATGATCGATCTCTCCAATTATTGGTGCAACTTATCCGGGTTAATGAACCTGCAATTATAAAAACAAATAGAAATTAAGTATGTAAATATAAGATATTACATAATAATGTAAGATACTACAGTTTAAGTTATTAGCTGGACCAAATTATTATTAATAGTATTATTTACTCCTTACGTACAGTATGTCTCTGTGTAACTTTTTGCGTAATGTAGTTACTTGATTTAGTCTTGAATTTTTCTTATTGACTTTACGCAGATGTTACTTCCCGCAGAACACAAAATAGCTCTATACGGTCAGTGATACTTAATTAGTAATATTGAATCAGTAGTACACACACTGACAGTATGTATCAATATTTGTAGTATTTTTACACAATCAGTATTATTGACAATATATTTCGCTTTAGTTACGTATATTTATTGCACTGTGACATATCGTGACATGGATTCTAATAAAACGATGCTCGATAATCAAAATCCAAGTCAGTATTTTACGTCAATCCATCGATATTAACTGCATACGATCAATAATATTGTCAGTATTTGTTAATATTGAATGTGTAGAATTAATGGTAACACACACATTACATCATAATTACAACTCCATTCAACAATTTAAACATACATATATAGCACGCGTTGTACATAACGGTTACATTGTTGAGTAAGAAGTTTTAACATTGATGTAATATTATTGCTTGTATTCTGCGGATTGTACATGTCGTTAAATATTAAGATTTTTCATAGATTTTCACTGCAGCGTGAAATACAACGTTCAAAATTGATATAAAATTCGGTCAATATTGTAATGCATAATGTATAATTAATAATTGGAAAAATCGGAGTGTCATTTTATTGGAGACAATTTTAAGTTACGTTAACTTTTCTTTAGACGCGACATCTTTGAATATTCTCAACATTATCAAAATGTGAAAAATTATATTATTAAAATATGAAATTAATAATCTATCTTGAAGGAACGTAAAAACGACAAAATGATACATAAATAATATCACATAATATATTATTATGATTGTTATCGATGTCTGTTTTATCGACTTCTCGTCGATAATGCTGAAAATTTACCAGAGAATGTCTAGATGTCTCTGCATGTATTTCATGTCGTGGAGAAAATATAGACGGTGCTCCGAAATGGTCGCACTTGTATCCGTAAGACTGGACAAAAAATTGAGATGCACAGTTCCTTATGCATTTAGGATGCATAGTATTTTTCAGTGGACAAGTAAAAAATAATGCTAAACATATATGTATACTAGTCGACTCAATACTTTTTTGACAAACTCTGTAATTATCTGCGTAGATCTAGCCGATGTATAGATATGATATAACATGATTGAAATAATACGCAGTACCAAAGATGCATATATATATATACAGAGTGTCCCATAATTCACCTGGCAAATATCGTGGACAAGTAAATCGGACTAAACTAAGACGGCAAGTCTTGTCACAATTTTCTCAATAATTAACGAGATATTAATGTCTAAAGATTACCGAATCCATGCGTCCACCCGGCCTACTATTACACCCAGCTGATAGCTCGCGGCGGTGTGCGCGGTGCGGGGCAGGTTTATCAGGCAGATTCCATTCCCCGCGCGTCAAGCGCGTATTCAGTAATCTTTAGACAGTAATATCTCGTTAACTATTGGCAAAATTATAAGATGTTACAAGACTTTCCGTCTCAGTTTAATCCGCTCTACCTGTCCACGAAATCCGTCACGTGAATTTTGGGACACCCTGTATGTATATAAATATATTTAAATTAATAAATCACGTAGACTGGAAAATAATTAATAACTCGTAATACACATAAATCACTTTAGCAGAGAATTTGTTAGCTTAACCATTTATACTTTATATTTATTTAACGCACAAATAACGCACAAATGAAATGAATGCAATATAAAAAATAGTATACTCCTGAGTAAATTAAGCTTAATGAAGTTTGAGTTAACAAAACATTCGATTAACTTATGAAATAAAAATATAACAGATTTTTTTACTTATAAAATGTAATATACATATAGATATATAATAATTATATTAAATATATGCAAATACGTAATATAATTATAATAGATTATTTTCCATTAGATATGTTGAATATATTCTTTTATGTTGTGTATCGTTTATGGGTATTATGAATTTAAATACACATATATCTCTTGCCATATAATTTAAATACATATATATTTCATTATGTAAGATAGAAAAATACAAACTTTATTCTCTCTACCCAGATTAATCGCCGAAAAAGATTCAAGTTGATTTATCGCGCCAGTGCGTTTTTAGTAAAGCTCAACTATTCTCGTCATGAATATTTCTATATAAATCTTAAATAAATCTCTTCACACAAATTATAGTCAGAATCAAGTTTTCATTCAATGCAACAGGTGTTTCAATAGTATTTAAAATAAATTTTCTGGAAACACTAAGAAATTTAAATATTAATAGTGGATACTTTTCTTTTCAATCCCAGATAGCGTCGACAATACTTCGATATTTATTGATAACGATGTCGATCCAAATACTCTGAGCGTCTTGTTTCGGCACAGCCAATTTTACCTGGTGGCTTCTGTTCCGGAAGTGGCGAATCGCACCCGAGAACGGCGATGGCGGCGGCGGTGGCGGCGGCGGCGGCGGCGGCTGGCGGTATCGATGGTGTGTGTAGGCAATGGTATGGGGATAGGCCGTAATTGGTATAAAATCATCGAGCAAACACACCGGACAAGACAGCCCGGGAATTGTGGGCGGCGTTGCGTGCCGTTGTCCTGGTTACCGCGGGGGCAACTCCACGCTAAAGCGGACCCTTCGCCCCCGATTGCGCGCAGGCCCGCGCCGCTGATACACACCTGCGTGCGTTCGTTTGTGTCGCGTTGCGTGGGTGTGTGCGCGCGATGGGTCCACCAGAACCCAACACGCTACCCTCGCCTTTCCTCAGCTACACGCCAGATTTACCGCCACCGGCTGCGCTAAGGATCGCCTCTCCGACCAACGTGTGATTCTTCGCCCCACGGGCCACGGTAATTCTGCACCCATCCCGAATTCGTGGCCTTCGTGCCGAAATTTTTATTTCCGGCTTTTTTTCCCTCAACCTTGTTTATTCACGACGACAAGTGCTTCGGCACATTTTCGCAAATTAATTCTGAAACATAATTTGTATATCTGTATTGTAAAATGTATAGAGGTTAACACTGGTATTTATGGTCTATATAATTATTTCAAAACTATCTTATTGCGATTCTGAATTGGTGTTTATAACTTATAATTAAGATACTGTACTTTAAGACGAAATTAAATGTAAGAATCAAATATGGCTACTGGCTTGAAAGAATATCACTACCAAGTAAATCTCAGTTAATCCTGGCAAAAATAAAATTGGAAAACGTATTTAAATTAAATGTAAGAGGAAAGTCGCAGAAGTTAAGTTTCCGGGAGGCGAAAATTGAAAGTAAACACTTTTTACAACTCGTAGTCGCAATTTTTGCTGTTTAAAAGCTTCGTTTACATTTCTTATATTCTCTTCTTACATTCGATTTACGTTCCGATTTCTATTTTCGCTCTCTCTTAATTAAATTTAAATATTAATTTGTACGCATCCATAATTACTTATAGCTTCCAGTTACTTCTGTTCGATTCCACAACTGATCTAACCTAGTTTCATCTACGAAAGCATCGCGGTTTGTGGCTACATCCCCATAAATCTCCGTAACTCGTATATTAATGATAAGTAAATACTAGCTACGCCCCGCGATATAAATGTTTCTACAGCGCACGCAATCTATCAAGTGTTTAGTTTAGTGAAAATCCCTCCTCTACCATAAATCCACGTTTATATATCCCTAATCGCCGAGGATAATAGCCACTTCTGTGGTACCCTCGGTACAGCCGATGCATATGTTGTTCTTTGAGTGTCGTGCACAATGCACGGTATTATTCTTTGTTATTGCATTTCTGTTAGGGAAAAGATGTAAAAATTTTTAGAGCAAAACAAAATGATACAAAGTTTTCCCTCTCAAATATGAGAAAACCACGTAGTAGTTTAATTGAATAGAATCAAATGTGTATCTATATTAAAGTAATACTTTTAAGAATAATTTTAATTATCTATTTATCTCTCAACAGTCAATTAAAAATATAAAGAATATTAATTATCTCTTAACTTTACTTTTTTATCTTTTTATTAATAGAAAGGAAAAATAAAAAAAAAATGTACGTAGAAAGTTGCGAGAAATAATTACAAAAATAATTTGTGCAACGGACCTCCACCAACTATACATGCCATGACCTCATTACTTTCGTGACCGGATTCTTATATACTACAATACACCCGTACCGTTTTTACTGTGGAGTATACGCGCGGTGCAGAGACGTATAAAATTTTAAGCCTTCGGGTCTCATATTTTTACGAGCGACAGGAAGAAATGCGAAGAAAGAAACAAAATCACTCGCTGTCGGCGATTATACACAGCCTATACACTGTTCGACCCCGCCTATTCACAGTTCTAATCTTCTGTGAGTTGACTGTCCACGTATATCATGTTTTCTTGCATATTATTTTAAATTTATTTAATCGACTCTTTTGCAATAACATCAATAGAAAATTATACTTCTGATTTTGAAGACTACACTGCCAAAGTAGAATAAGTGGAAAAATGATTGAGCATTATTCTCTTATAGACCGACATTCATAGATCGTTTTTATTTCAAGACCATCTCAAGTAATATTTTAAGCTAATGTAAAATTGGTTCACAATATCTTAAGACTGTATATTTAAGAGAGTCTCTGAAATATAAGAACCGACTGTGAATACCGACCTTAGAATTCCTAAAAAGATAAAATTTCGTTATTATTATTTTACCATAGAAATAAATGTCTTTAAAAATAACAACTACGGAACTTTCATACCTCTGACTTGTCATCTAAGACAACAAATTCATTTAAGCTTGCATTTTGGAAGGAAAGTTGGAAAATAATGTCACTTAAATTGCGTACATTCGTGTCGATGATACCCGGCTAATTTTTCCGCACAATTTTGCCGATAATACGTTTGTCGTAATAAATGTATAGAGACGGACGAACGAAAAAATCAGTACACTGATCGCAGCACGAGTATAATGAGAACGTTAGAGGCGGGATAGCTCAACGAGGGGTGCCATTAGGTCATGTGTGAGGACGTGTTGAGGCTGCACGAAGTCGCGTGTAGCTCGTTAAATCCTTCGGCCGGCGAACGGAACACGACCACGATTCTGTGAAATTGTGCAATCAATCGTTACAGAAAGTCCCGATCGTCAAATACCACCCGTGGTGTCCGTTTAGGATCATATATACGTTTGAGATTTTTCCAATCAATCTCACACCAGGACAGAGTTTTAAAATTTAAAGCAAAATTCTTCGAAAGAAAAGTCACGTTAAAAGTTTCCTCGAGAATTTCTCCAGATTTTATTAAATACTGTATTATAATAAACATTAAAATATTTTAATGTATATCCTCTATTCTCCGATCATATCGAAATCTCACAAGTTCTTACAAGAATATTCACAAAGTTTTTTAATATTGATTTTAGATGAATATAATAACTGTATCTCTTTATATTTTTTTGCGACATCTCCAAAAGAGGAAAGGAATACGTCACTGATAATTGAAGTAAGTCAACTTTAGGGAGTGTAATGATTCCTGTATGAAGCCTATCTTTTTGTACTCGCTTGTTTTGAGCACGCGAGAAAGAGAGGCTGAATGACGATTATAAAATGGCACGTGTCTCTGCAGAGACCTCATGCCAGGAAGCACGCGACCGCCCGAAAGCTAGCCGATGGAGAATCGTGCGAGGCACAATTAATTTATTGTTTGCGTCGGTCGAGTGACAATCGGGGTCGTGTGGCAGAAAAGCAGGATCCGTCGGCCTCATCGTGTTTGCGAAATCCCTGCTAGATGCTGCGCGACAGATCGCTTTTATGTACAATCCCGCGCGCCGATCCTCGTTCGTCCCTCTTAATTTAATCGTGAGAATCTCACGAAGCCGAATTACCTCTGAAATGTCCATGATTGTTTTTCAACGCCTCGTTGACAGAACTGCTTCCTCGACATCGATTGTCCGACCTATCTATTCTTCTCATTTTTTTTATACGCATAAACACGCAATTAATGGAAAATGCAAATCGGAATCGCAAGCGTGAGAATTCGCTCGCGCAACTAAACTCGACACGCTTCTATAAGCATTTCTTTTAAAGGTTTTCTTTATCCGTCATCCCATATTTTTCGATTGATTTTCACAATCAAATGTTAATTCTACGTAATGCGCAAAATCGTAACGAGATCTTTTCTTCGATGGTTTAGAAATTTATTGATGAATATTAACTCAATTTATTGGAAATGTGGAATTACGAACGTTTCAATATGTATTTTCGTTCCATTTTTACTTGCGTATCAAATGTCCCTTAACAGAGAATGGCATTATCTGATGAATTATTAACATTTTATTTGTAAAATGCAATATTTGCACACATGATCTTAGACGTAGAATCGGGAAGACAAGTGAAAAAATACCATAATTTTTCAGAAGAAAATATGATATACTTTCTTGTTTATATATACGTATGCAGAGTTATACTTTTACAATATTTACAATATTTGACACGACATTGCCGCGATTATCTACGAAATCTCACACTTTACATTGATATAAATAATCTGCGTTGGGTATAATATAGTCGGCGTCGAAATGATCGAAACATTTTTTTTTAAGTTCTAAGAAAAAATCTCAAAAAAAAATTTGGTTTCTGATTTACATTTGATGCCGATTATACTTACATGCATGTTTATACACAGCACGGTCTGTGAATAATCTATATCCGTAATAAAATATCTCGCGACGGTCAAAGTATATTAAGTTTCATGCTACACGCCTTTAGATATATTTACAATACTTCTCTCTCTCTCTCTCTCTCTCTTCCTCTCTCTTTCTCTCTTCTATACTAGATATATATATTCGTACTTAAATAAGCGCGATTAAAAATATAATACTAATTCTTCGATAAAAGAAGCATTTTCTTTGGTCGATTGGCACAAGCACCGGTCAGTCCTTGCGGATTGACATAAGTGCTATTATATACAATTTATATTACTTAATTTACATCGCATACACTCAGAGAAAGATTCTTTGATTCAAATAAATGTTTATTATACGGTTAAAAAAAGAATTTCGTTGATTTGAACGTTATTTCACTGATTTAAACATCACTTTCTGAAATTAAATACACTTTTGATTCGGCTTCAAAAAATGCTGTTTAAATTGAAGAAAGGTTTTTTTTTTTTTATAACCATATAGCAAAGAAACATTTCTTTAATTGAAACCTTTCTCTGAGTGTATATTATTTACATTGTGTTACATTCGAAGATTTCTTAATGATAAATATACAGTAACAACGCCGATAGACTGATTAATATACATATATTATTTAATATCAGAATATCTTGTTTCAACACTTACAATTAAAAAATTGATGAGATAAAAATAACTGATATCAAATTATATAAAGTTTATTTATTACAGAATGTTCCATGGAACTCTGATAAATTATATCTTTAAATCAAATTGAGATGTAAAAGAAAGATGTAAAGTAAAATACTCGAACTTTGTGCCTTTGGAATTTACCTTTAAAATTTCATGTTTTTTAAAACAACATTTGAAGCAGCTTTTTATTCTTTATAAAAAAGTGCTATGTTTTCCACAAAGTTGATTTAAGATCTTAAAATATGATACTTAAAATCCTAAAAATGGAAAATATATCTTAATATTTTTGTTAAAAAAAAAGATATATTTTTTATAGCTACAAATTTGTGCATAAAAACAATGAAATAAGAGCAACTATAATTACATTCGATTTTACTATATATTTTTTCTATCTGTCAAATCGTTTTAATAATGTAATCTATCACAGTTCCGGAACAAAAAATTATTAAGGTATATTAGATTTAATATACATATCAACTTATACAGAATGTCCCAAAATTCGTATGCACCGTATGAATAAACATTTTTTTCTATGTCAGAAAAAGTAACTTTCTTCTAGCGGAATTGCAAACTAATTTAAAAACTTGGATGCAATTTTACCAAAATTCGAAGTTACTTCTTCTAGCAAAGAGAGTCGCATTATGCATTCCAGTGTACAAACTTTAGAACAGCTAATATATTAATTTATTATACACATATTAAAATTTACTTAGAATTATTTTATAATGTAAATATCATAATTTCTATATAGAATTCTGAGAATTCTCATATTTCTTGAGGTCTTAAGAAGCTTGTGAAAATCGATATATATACATATTCCTGCTTTTTTTTATATTAATTGTTTACACGCTTTCAAGTTCAAATCAATGATTCCAATATTAATAGATATTTCGCATATCTAGTATCAAATTACTCCTCAAGAATCCATCAAGAAATTCGCGTCCAGCACGATAAAATAATATTTTTATTCTTTTCTACGCGGTGCTCACAGCTACCACTATTGTGAATTACTTATGTAGAGCTGGATTATAATATCGCGATTTATTATTGTCTTATCTCGAGATATGTGATATAAAGTACGTATTGTATAAAGAATTTATGTGTGTATGTATGATAAGTCCCTTTAAATCATCAATCTCTTCGAACAATTCAAACACATTAATTTTCTTCACGATGATTCAATTAGTATATCCGCGCGTTTAGTAGTAATTAAAGTATTCTGATATCGGATGTCTTGTTAATATTTATTAAGATTGCACCGAATATCCGATGCATCCCTAATATTTATTTAAGTCGCGATTATTGATATTGGAATCGCATTGTTTATATGGCAGTGATGTTGCAATACAATCGAAATTGATTCCACCAAGTTTTTATAGGTTTTACAGTTCGAATCCATGAAAAATTATTCATGACAATGACGATAGTACAACAATATTCTTATCATTATTTTTATTTCAAAACGTTTATTAAAGTTGTAATAAAGAATGTTTCTTTGACTACTATTACAATGTAAAATTTTTTTATAATAACGTGATAATACAAAAAAAACGTACGTAACGCACAAAATTATAACTTGTTATATTTCCCGCTTAGTTCGTAAATGGAATGCCGGTTTTGTCACAACTCCTTTTCTTCACGTAAAAATTTTATGAAGTATCTCTTTAAATAATATTTCATTAAATTTCTTTGTAAGACTTTTATGAAAAATTTTTATCGAGAACTTTCGTATGCAGATGAAAATATAGATAGTAATATATTAATTTTTGTAGCGGTAATTTTTTCATCATCCAAATGGAGAAAATATCAAATTACTAAAGTTGGTGGCGTTCCATTTAATGCCCACAACGCTCGCGAAATCATTTCATCCTTTTGTTATTTATTTATCAAATGAGGAGCAGAATTTTAAAATGCGTTTCGTCCGAAATTTATAATTTTCAGAAAACGAAATAAAGTCACAAGAAAACTACGCGCTTTAAAAAAATAACAATTCGTCAATCAGTAAAATGTGAAATGTTTAACATTGCTAAGTAGTTGCTAGAAATGTTAAACAAATACATTTTGTTTGTCTCTAGTTAAGAGACATAATGCACTTTAAATTTCAAGATTTTTTCCAGCACATACATCATATAGTAGCTTAAAATATGAATCTCTCAACACTTAGCACTATGCCACCTTTAATCCAAAAAATGAAATTTCGGACAAAATTTATTTTGGAAGCTACTCCTCAAATGTTAAACAAGGACAAACGATGCTCAGCTGTTGCGAGAGTTGAGTCGAACGCGCGCATCCTAAAGCAGCATACAACAATGGGATTTTAAAACGTGAAACTTAAACCCTAAACCGTCAGAAATTGATCAATCATAGTCGATTATTCTTTTTCGACTGTGATTGGTCAATTTCTTACAACTTAAGGCCTATGCTTAAGTTTTAACGCCTTAAAGTCTGATTGTAAACGCTGCTTGAAGCTCTGTGTCCATGGTGGTAGAACTCGGTCCGAATTCTCAGATCGAGAAATCAATTTACCGTTTTTCTATAAAAACTACCGTGGACACTAAGCTTAAGAGGATCCTAAAGCAGGGTTGCCACAAGTCAGGGAAATCAGGAAAAGTCAGAGAATTTAAAAAAATGCGTCAGGGAAATCAGGAAAAGTCAGGGATTTAGCACACTTGTCAGGGAAAATAAAATAGCTGTAAATAAATTTATATTGCCTCGTGCTTCTATGATTGGTTTGGACTACCTTTTTTTTTATTTTTGAACTTGTTTCTTCAAGAAAATGTGCATCTATGTTACATTGCTGGATCAACAAGATATTTAACATTTTCCGTATTAAGATAAAAATACAAGAAACATTGGAAAATATGTATTATTCAAAGTCATGAAAAATCTCAAAATTTTGTCAGTAAATCAGGGAAATGTCAGGAAATTTTACGACTACAAATTTGTGGCAACTCTGTAAAGCTGTCTATATTATGTATCGACTAAACCATATAAATTTGATATAACAATAATTTTTTTCCTCTTTTACGAATTAAAAAATCCTTTTCCAGGATTGAAGTATACGCATTAACACGTGTCTGTGAGGTAGAGTTTATGCCGAGAACGTAAAAAGAATTCAAAATTCAGATTTTTATCATTTTTTAGTCCAATATGGCGCTCTAAAACTGTCACATTTAGAGGGCGGTCGAATTGCCACTACGAATGCTTCGAAACATTTTTTGATTGATCAATTATTAGGTAACCACATTAAAAACTTATATTATCGTTTATATTTACACGAGCATTAACATGTGTCTTAGGTCACCATTTAGAGTTGCGTTTCAAAACCGACGATTGTTCAGCGCGCAATTTGGGGGGGGATTTAAAAAATTTGCGTTTCAGGACCGACGATAGTTCGGCGCGCAAGTTAAAAGGGGGAATACATACATTACTATGGATGAAATATTACGAAGAATATTACTACGTCGACCCGCCATCAGAGGTCTATAGATATTCGCAAATTCTCGCAAGTACTTTAATACGCGTATATCGCTTTATATAGAATCTCGATTGAATAACTCTTGCAGGCGTCTAAGGTAGGCTTCCATTACAATGCTTTACTGACGAGTCCAGTAGTGGAAGCTGGGACGAAACGTTATATTTAAGTAATATTCTTCGCAATATATTAAATTAATTTTCCTTCGTTTACTGATGATGTTCATATTAAAGGCCGAATCGCTTACTAATAATAATAAAAATTTTGTTTTAATATATTCTACGAAATACATTATATTTTCGCTAAATCTATCCAGCGTCGTGGTATATGGTCATTTTTAATTTCTTTGTCAATTATTAGGTGTACAAATTAGTTCGGTCCGTTTTTTGTGTTCAAAAATGCATTTATTTCAAAACAAAATGAATGAACAGATTAATTAAAGTATTGTCCATCGCTGGCTACTACTTTTTCCCATCTCTCAGGCAATTTTCGAATTCCATCTCGAAAAAATGACTCGTCTTTGGAGGCGGTCATCTTTTGGAAAACGGACCGAACTAATTTGTACTCCAATTGTTTACAGATTACCTAGTGTTTGCAGGAAGAAACCTTTTTTACTAAAAATAATTAATTATATTCTTACATAAAAATACAAAAAATATTAATAAGTATAAATAAACTAGTTATGGATTCTTTTTGTTGAAAACAAATAAACAATCATAAATTAAAAGGCTATAAAGAGTCAACGCGGTTAACAGTGCGAAAATTATTTTAATCTTACAATTAACATGTAGAATGCCAGTCGAACGTTTCGGTCTGTGATTTAGAACATCTTCAACGACAACGCTATAATAAACGATACTTCATATACTCCGGGTAGAATGCAAATTGTAGAAACAATTATTGTTAACTGACAATATGTTCTTGTGCACCAACTAGAAGTGAATACATCATTGATATGTGGAACTGTGTATTATTTCAAAATATCGGAAATATGTCTGTGAAGAAACCGTTAACACAAAAAATCTATTAGAATCAAATTATTGTATTAATCTATATTGAATATTGTCCATAAATAATTACTAAAGAAAATTCTTTTGCACTCACCTGCTGGTAGACAAAAACATTATTTCTCACAAATTAAATTCAAAGTTTAATCGTACTAGATCGTGTGACTATAACATACGTGTCCGTATTCATCGGAAAGAAACGATGCAATGAGGAACCGTCAAAATAAAACGACAACAAAAAGAAAGACTAGGTCAAATTACTGTTGTCAATTTATTTAAAATATCCGCGTATGACCGATCAAGACCTGTGTCAGTTTTCAAATTCAGACCATTATTCTGAGATTTAATATACAGCATTTCAGAAATCAATCGCTTGTGGTAAAAATTTTCACAATCCATAATTCCCACATTATTCCGAATTAGGCCGAATCGTTTACTAATAATAAAAATTTCGTTTTAACATTCTACAAAATTATATTTTCGCAAAATCCATCCAGCGTCGTGGTATAGGCTCTTTTCTAATTCCTTTACCTTATCACACATTCTGATACTGTTTTTTTTTTTTTAATAATTACGAGTTACCTCTTAAGGTAGAGACACTTCGTTCCTCCATCTTCCAGAGTCGTTTGTAGGGCATGACGTGCGACCCAGCGGAGTTGTAGGATTCGCTATTTATCTGATGCCCAACGTAATGTTCTCCACTGCACTCTGACGTTGCACAATGACGCTGCTGTTGATGGTGACGATGCTGTCCACGTACGTCATCGTCGCATGCGACGTCGAAGTGCTACGCGCAGGGCACCTCGAATTGATGTCAGTGAACAAACTGATGATGCGTTTCGTACGGCTGATGATGCATTTCGTGAGGCTGATGAAGTGGCGGTGTGCCACCGCTCACCGGAGCCGTCTGATGCGTGTGCAGTTCCTGAGGAACAGTACTAGGACTGTATTGCTGAGAGTCAACAATAACGCTGGTGTAACCAGTCGACGAGGCCTCCAGATGATGGTGATGGGAATGTTTTACCGTCCCATTGCCGTTGCTGTGATGAGCCTGAGGATGACCTTGCTGGTAACCGTCGTGATGTTGAAGCGCCGCAGCATTATAGCTCTCATTGTTATTGAAACCGCAGTTTGGGTACATGATGACGCTGCCAGTCTCGTTCAACGTCGTTGACGATGTTGAGTCTGGCATAGGATGATGGTGATGATGCGAGTGATACCCTGACGGTAGCAGGCTCATGGAATTCGCCAAGTGAACATCGAGACCATCAACGCTACCGCAGGAACTTGAAGACGTCGAGTAAGGTCGCTTCTGTTGGCCGTTCTGAGGACTATGTTGTTGCCGTTGCTCAAGGGACGTCAAAGAGGATGCACCCTGATGCAGTAGGTGCTGGGGATGTTGTCGTTTCTGTTGATTAATAAGATGATCTTGCTGATGCTGCAGATGAGCGTTTACAGGGTCTTGATGGAGATCTTGAAAATTACAAAATAGGAAGTTAAAGTTGGACAGTAATTTTTTATTCATTGAAGGATAAAATATTAGTGGTAAAAAATAATTGTAAAAGAAAATTTTTCCTTTTTTTTTTTTACATTACAGAAAATGTATCGTTATATGTATACACATATGCGTCTATCTGACTGTATTATAAGCGGGTATTTATAAGATTATAAGTTAAGGGAATAACGATTGTCCCTTCTTTTTTTAAAAAAATTCCAAGATATAAATCAATTATAAAACTTACCACTGTACGGGTAAAACAAATCCGGGCTGTAGTAAGCGCTGTCCTCGTGGGCACCATTGATACCGTGCGACGCGTACGTCGACGGATAATGGCTATGATTTGTCGAACCCACCATGTACTCCGAATTAGGATACCCAGAACTATCTGCGTAATCAGTATCGGGTGGTTCTCTGGTTCTGCGGTAAGAAGGCGGACTTGGGCTGTGATTGTCCAGGTCATTCGTACCAGTGACGGGCGTCGACACGGGAGCGCTTGGCGGATTTCCCGGACTCGAACAGGATGACTTTTGTTCGCAGTTCAGGATCAAGCCCGTATTCTCGGTGGCCGTCAACACATAGTTCACGGATACGATGCAGTGAGGACGCGAACTTCGTGAATTGTGCACGATAGTCACGTATGACTGCATCCATACCCAACCGCCAGTTTTTGTGAGAAACCTGTAGTACCTCGTTGTCACTTGACCCTTCCTCAGCACTGTCAACAGAGTAATGACGTCCATCAACATTAACAATTAATTAATGTCGCACTTGATGTAAAATGTTATGATCTATAGTTTTAAATTTACATTCACATTTTACATTAATGGATAGTAAATTAACAAAATTTAGCGAGAATGATGTACGAGAGAAAATGCTGATTGTTCTGTGAATTGTACTATCGAATAGTCAGGGACAACGATCAAAATCAGATGTTATCGCGTTAGTTTGATGCTATTATTTCTGATAATAGCGCTCTAGAAGTGAGCGATAATGAAAACTATCTGAGAGTCGAAAGAAAAAATTTTAATAATTCAAGAAGAATTGTTTCTCATTTGCGATTTCTCGAGAAAATCTTGCCGATTCATGGCGCAGCCGCCATTACGCGCAATTACAACAAAAATTCGAGAAGTACGATATTTGCGACGTCGCGCAATCCTCAGGCGCAGACATTAGCGGCATTATGTCAGACTCCCTTCGAGTCGCGCTCGTGAAACTGCGAGTCTGTTCAAACAGTGATAGCAGTAACAGCCTCCTACCTCGCTCACATCTCTCACTAAACCTCCCTTCCCTCTATTCGCGCACCGCTCTTATCGTCATTCTCACTCCCTCTTCTCTCTCTCTCTCTCTCTCTCTCTCTCTCTTCGCGCATATAGACGCGCATCCAGCAGCCGCCTCTTTTCGTCGACGTGCTGTGCGGCAGCGTTGTTCAATCAATAATGTACACCCTAGATGCACCACGTGTGCACATACTTAGAATAAGCGCGCATGATACCGCTCCGTGGAAAGAACAAAAAAAATGAGGAAGAATGGAAATATACGATATAGTTGCCAGTGCGCGAATAGCACGTTAGATCAAAGGATGTTTCGTAAGGGCGTCGAGTTGAGTTAAGCAGCGTCAGCGACTTTTGGATCACAAAGAGCTTATCCTCATGGATGTATTGTGCCGACGTCGTTTGAGAGGATCTGCAACGGACCGTCGGTCAACGGAGAAACTATCGAAGGAAAATATTTTCGAGCGTTTGTGTTTCCGGCGATATATTATTCAGACAGAAATAGGTAACCTTTAAATCGTGAAAACACACGAGCGAAAATGTAAAAGCACAATCCACTAAAAGCAGAGAGATGCTGCGACTGTTAATCGCGCGTATTACACACGAAAGGAAAAATCGATGAAATATTTTCTATTAATAAATGCGTCTCCGAAAAACCTATTTTAATATAAACTAAATAAGTATTGCATAAAGAAAAATATTATTCTACTGCTAACAAAAGTGATTATCCAATTTATGTTTTTGTAAGTAACGATTAATTATCTTCAACAAAGAACATTTTCTTGATAATAGAATTAAGATATATTGATTACAAATTTATTATGTATATGTATATACATAAAAACTCATTATATATTCAAAACAAAGATTAATTATTATTTAAAAAAATATAAAATTTTGTCGAGAAGAAGCGTGTATCTCTATAAACTGTACGGACGATGGGGGCTAGGGGAGTTAGGTATGTTACTAAGGGGGTTGGAATCGCTTCGCGTGGATAATCAAAACATGTGCAAAATAGTAATTAATATTGTATATACAGCAGAAGTAAGACGTTATTTTTGAAACTTTCTTTTGTTCATAACTTTTTAACGAAGGGCGAGCGACGGCTAAAAACCTATTGGAGGTTACTCAGGGTCATGTCCTTGACAACATATGTCAAGGTCAAGGTCATGGGGGGGGGTCCCCTAATCTAGACATTTTCCGTGAAATCATATCTTCGTTCACAACAACATAAATTATATTAATTATAATATTTCTAGGTCTGTTTTTGTTTCTGCACTGAATTCTCTTTCTCGCTTTCATGAAATGTCAAATATAAAGTATATATATATATATATATATATACTGAAACCATCAAAACTAAACAGATACGAAGATACTAAGAACGACAGAAATTAAGATCTTGAGATCTTATGTTGAGATCTTATGACGCTAGTAGACGTCACTCTGTGTGACAGAATACACAACGACGTAATATAAAGATGCGAGACCTTAGACATGGCACGATGGATTAAAAGGAAACGAGAGTGGACAGGATGAGCAACGAACGGTTGCCAATAATAGCGAAAAACAAAAATCCACAAATTAGGAGATCTCCGAGGCTACCTAAATGTTGGATGAACTCGTGTATAAGATGTCGACATCTCAAGATCAAGGCTATGAAGAGGCATAGAAATGGAGAATTTAAGACCTGCCTTAAATTATAAGAGAAAGAAAAACGAAAACAGACCTAATATTACATTTAATAGTACATAATGAAATACTTACAAACATGATGAGCGTGTCGTAGCTGCAGAATGTCACATGCGTGCACATAGTGGTACAACGTTTTCTCAATTAGATCTGGTGGTTCGTAGCCTGTTAGTGGAGTTACTCTGTAACAATCATAGACTTATAAGATAGACGGAGCGTTCATACGTGAAAAGTTGAAGACAACATTGAAGAACAGCTCTACTCCAGACATAGTTGTGTTTCTCTCGTTCACAGTGAGCGGTGGAGAACCAATCAGCTCGAGCGTATTGCGTAATGTCACAACTTTTGGTTCGTGTGTTGAGAGGTTATAAATTCGAGTGTGTGTGTTTTTCAAAGATATAATATTTTTTTAATTATTATTCGAAAATAGAAATACAGCAACAGTTTACGCTGAAGGTTAATTTTTTGAAAATATATAAATTAAAATAAATTCTATAGAAATATATATCAAATGACCTACTCGGAGGTGTATAATTTTTACTGTCTTGTATGAGAAAATAAAGATTCGTAATAATAATAAGTAATAACCATTTAATTGTAAATGCAGCAAGACCGCACCATTATAAAATTGCAATTTTTGTAAATTAATCAATAATCCGCTGCAATCCGCCGAAGCTCTCGCTCTCATGTCAGTCAACTTAATACTCTCGGTCTCGGATATCTATCTTCGTTGCTCTCGGCTACTCTCCGACCTGCCGCGACGACCAATCAATTCATTACTAGAAAAGAAGTGAACTACTCCGCGACTATTTCTCTCTCTTTCTATCAAGTCTTCAGTTTCTCTCGTATGAACGCTCCGTCTATCTTATAAGTCTATGGTAACAATACAGAAGAGGTTATACCATACAGACAGTGGCGTAGCCAAGAGGGGGGCTGTGGAGACTGCAGCCTCCCCCTCTCGAAATTCTGAATAATTTTATAATAATGTGTAAAAAATTGTTGAGATGTAAATATCAATTTGTTTTGAGAAAGGAAATTAAATCCTTTTGGGATAGTGTTCTCATATTTAGTTGCAAAAATATCATTTATTATGTATTAAAAATATATCTGTTGATTTTCCTTTGTATTTGATACGTAAACAAAAATTCGATAAATTACACGGAAAAAAAATGTTGCTGCTAGTACAACCGCAAAAAGTAACATTGGGAGAATGGTAGCACTTCAACTCGCGAAATCTCAGCCGGATATTAATATTTATTATTCAAATTTTTACACTATAATCTTTGATATATTCTGTGACTTGTAAAACTATTCCGAAATTTTCGAAGCACTTTACAACAAAATGCCGGATTTTTAATAATATTTTGTCGAGTTTAGTGAATTTTTTTCAAACGTTAAAGTTGTGTTACAAATTTTCAAATTCAAAGTTATATCCAATTAAAATTAATACTACATTGTAGTTGTATATTTGAAGAAGTTTTTTGGAAAGTTTTAGATATTTAAATGTAATAGTAAAAACATTATGACAATTTATATGCAGTGTCAGCGAAATGTTTGACGCAACATTGCAACGACATGCATATAAATTATCATAACTTTTTTTGCTATTGAATCCAAAGATCTGAAATTTTCTAGAAAACTTTATCAAATTAAATTAAAAAAATTTTAAATTAAAAAAGTATACAAAAAAATTAAAAACACAAAAATACAAAAAAACCTCTGCAATAATCATAATGATACGGTGTAGAGGCTTAAGTTTATTATGGCAACCAATGTGATCAAATTATTGTACAAAATGTTATATAAATCAATATTAATTTTTATTTAACGTTTTAAACGAAACTTTTTTTTGTTTATGCTTACCAAACGCATTACTAGTATAAAAAAAGAACATAAAAAAAGAATTGATTTCTACAGATTCCCCCGAAACATTTTTCTCGCTATGTTACTGCATACAAATACCGTATATCTTTCGTTACATTAAAAAAGCTTAATATTTTTCCACTGAAAAGAATTTTCTTTACAGAGTTTATTTAATCTTATTTTATTTAAAGAGAATCATTAGAATCTCTTTTCTAAAAAGTTTATTTTTATTTAATTTTTGTATTTTGTTTTTAATTTTCCTTTTCGTTTTCATTGTAAAAAAAAAAAGCCGCGTATATTGTGCAAAAAAGCACGCAGTTATTCACTGTGTAACCCGCAACAGCCGACATTAGTCGTGCAGCGTTCCAACGCGGAGGTACGATCCAAAAAGCTACAGAGATAGGTCCCTCGATCGCTTTCCGCGGATCGGGCTTGTTTTCGTCGGGATTTACGGTGCGAACGTCGCGAGTTTGCACAATCCGCGCGAGCCGATTCCGATCGACGGTATGTATAAAATTTCATCGCGCTTCTATCCGTGCTATATTTATCCTACGTCACGTGTTCGTTCCCAGTGCAAGCGAGCGGGTGTGTAGGGTTCGTCGGAACCGCCGCACCGCGCCGGTGGTGGATATTTATTTGCCGCGGATGGAGAGGAAAAAAAAAAAGAGGATACGCGGCAGCGCGGTAACACGAAACTGATTTTAATGGCCGTATCCCTCTCGACCGGGAGCACCGCGCGGGCCCTCCATCGAAATATTAATAGCGCAATACGACACCCAACTATAATTACATTGGAAATAAATAATCCACTGTATCCCGGTGCTCGAGTCAACACCGCTCGCTTCCTTCAGCAACGTGAGGTGATCTCGCCCCAGAAAAAAAGATTTATTTAAGAAATAATTTTTTTGCTCTGACTTTTATACTATATAAACATTACGTATGAACCTAAATATAATAATGCATGTGTAATAATTTGCATCGCCAAAGGACCCCGCACGTTTCTTATGGGAAAGTACTTTCGGTCAAAATGGCTGAAAATTTAGTACGTTGTAATTTATGGTGTCCTGATGAAAAGTCTCAATGGGCACGTGGTCCTAAAATCAACAGGTTCTGAGATATTGGAGCTCAAAGGCGACATCGGCCTCATATCGATTATTATGAAAAGTAACTACGTTGCCTTCTAATATACATTATAAATATTTTATTGGTATATAAAAAACATGTTTTTACTTTCCACAAGGTTTAATAACAATAGAATCGAGTGCTTATTTATTATTATTTGTAGATCGTCGAAAACAACAATATGCCGAAACCGAATGAAAACGGAAACAAAAGATTAACAGTCGAACACAAAACAAACCTTTAACAACCCTACGTTAACAATTCTCGTTTGACATAGATACATGTATCCCTCATACGCTGAACCTCTTAATGAACTTTTTACTTTGATATTGTATAGATGTGTTGTGTGCGTTATGAAGATAATAAATATATATTCTAGACAATAAAAACATGTTTTTTTATATACCAATGAAATATTTATACTGTATATTAGAAGGCAACGTAGCAATATGTTACTTTTTATGGTAAAAGTGCATAAAAAGGGAGGCCAGCGTTATGACCTTGACCTTGACATATGTTGTCAAGGTCATAACCCTGAGTGACCTCCAACAAGTTTTAGCCGTCGCTCGCTATTCGTTAAGAAGTTATTAACAAAAAAAGATGGTAATTAATTTACTTTAGGGGACCCAGCTCCGATGACCTTGACCTTGACATATGTTGTCAAGGTCATAATTCTGAGTAACTTTGCCTTAACTAGGTGGCGGACTCTTATAATTTTTGAGATATTCAGACTCAATAGTCTGAACTATTGTATACTATCAATGGTTAATACTATTATTATGCGGGGGGGGGGCTCTACTACTGTTAAAAATAACCTAACCCAACCCATTTAGTGGTGTGAGGTAGCTCTCGCTTCGTGTAGTAAGTCGAATTCCATGCACAACAGTACAGGCAAGTGACTTTGTATGCGAACATACTTCTATGGTTGTACTATTGCGCATGAATTTTGACTTTATACGCGTAGCGACAGCTACCATACACCCAGGAAGTAAGATATAAGGAGACTCCACTCTGTAAAGTAAAAGTGGACCCATTTTAGGTTTCGAGTTCAGTTTCCGATTCTGATGAGTGCGAGTAAGAGAAATGATTATTTCTCTTACTCGCACTCATTATGCGCAGCACTACTAAATTTACGAGCGCTGCGAATGTCGAGAATCGGAAACTGAACTCGAAACCTAAAATGGGTCCATATTTTGTAGACTGGCGAGATTGAATGGAGTCTCTTTATATCTTCCTTCATGCATACACTATTAAATGGGTTGGGTTAGGTTATTTTTAACAGTAGTGGAGCCCCTCGCAGGGCGGGCGGAACCTACTGCATTCACGCGAAGCGACTTTCACCCCACCTCTTCCTCTGCGAAGGAGCTCGCAACTTCCATGTCACCCACGAAGTAAGAGAGAAGGAGACCGAACTTAATAGAACGCAAGCTGAAAAAGTGGTCCTGATTCGTGACCCCTAATTGGGAGGGAGTCCGCTGAAAGGAATGGATTCTTATGGTTGGGCGCCATTTGCAATTAACCTTACCCGAACAGTCCGGCCTTGCATTCACGAAGTAAGAGCGTGCTTGTAATATACGGAGAGGTTAAAACTAAGAGTTCCAAAAAATTAAAAAAGGTAAAGATTTATAAGAATTAATAGTGAATTCGATCACTTGCACTACGTTAGATTAGTAGGTACTAAAAGCTACTGTGCATGAAATTAGCAGAGTTAAAGCATATAAATAATTTAAACGATTAAATATTCAATAATATAATATAATATAATATTCATTTTAATATTAAATATTCAATATTTCACCTTTTTTAATTTTTTGGAACTCTTAACCTCTCCCACGATCTCTTTACTTCGTGACCTCTCCGTATAATGCAAGCAATGGATCAGGCCGGACTGTTCGGGTAAGGTTAGTTGCAAATGGCGCCCAACCATAAGAATCCATTCCTTTCAGCGGACTTCCTCCCAATTAGGGGTCACGGACTAGGACCATTTACGTTTCACAGAGTTCGATCTCCTTCTCTCTTACTTTGTGGTATGAATACAGTAGATTCCGCCCCCCCCCCCTGCGGGGGGCTCCACTACTGCTAAAAATAACCTAACCCAACCCATAATATTTTGTGTGAGAATAAATTAGTCGTCAAATAGGAGAGAATAAGGGAAAACATCGCGAATTCTAAGGAAAAAGTTGAATAAAGCCAATGATTATTTATCAATTATTTTCCTATTTCAAAATATTACTCCACAACACCAAATCAGTTTTGTTTTTTATATATTTAAAATTAAATTAATTATATACAAATATTAATTAGTGTAGTTTAAAAAATCAATATCCTTTGAATATATAAAGATTTCTATAACTCATAAATAATCGTTGACTTTATTTAACTTTTTTTTCCTTAATCACATTCGCAATTCTACTCTCCTTTACATCAAATTCATTGAAAACATGTAATTGTATTAAATCGTAGGTACTTTTTGTGGTCACGTATTATAGTGCAGCATTGAGTAGTATTATCCACTTTATAATAATTTTTTTTTTATCATACATTTGCTAATAGTGTCTATATGAAAAAGATTTATAATTTATAACAAATATTATTTGGACCGTGAGAGTTTTTAAACTAAATACCAATGAGAATAAGCCATTTACGATCAAGCTAGATCTTGAATGCTTCTAATATAATTTCGGCGTGCATTTAAGGATCTACATACGTAGTATATAAATTCGCACGAAATTATATTAGAAGCATTCAAGATCTAGTTTGATCGTAAATGGCTTATTCATCGGTATTTAGTTTATAATTTATAAATTTAACGTAATATATTCTATGTAAATGTAATCTCAAAAAAACACAACTCTGAGATTACATTTACATGGAATATTTATGTATTTCATGTATTAAATATAGTTTATATCAAGTTTACACAAATCTTTTTCCTGTAGATAATATATAAGCTTATAGTAAAGGATAACCCATTTTGGGAATTCACAAAAATATTATACAGAGTGTTCCAGAACAACCGCGAAAAATTACATGTGCAGGTAGAGCGGATTTAACTATTGCGAAAATTGTAAAATGGTAGGGGACTTTTCTTCTCAGTTTAGTCCATTTTACCTCTTTGCGAGAAAACTTTTCATTACTTTTCATACACCCTGTATATTACATATATAAAAGAAGATATAAAAAAACAACTTTATTGATAAAATTGACACAAGAAATTTGATAAACCTTTATAGAAAGATATTGAAAGAAAATTATATATATCTGTATCGTCAAATTTTTACCTTGCATCGAGGAATATGAGCTTCAGATCGAGTGACGCTCTGAACATGAACATGTTGTGGTTCAATTTAATTTCGGTTATGGAGCTTGTAGGCAGTGAATGACCGACGGCCATTAGACCGACATTACGGATGCCCCCCCGTGCAACCCCGTCCTCGTATTCGGATCCAATGGGAATCTCCACAATACACTTTAAATACCCAGAACAGTGTATAACCTGAAACATCAAAATGATCACCAATGTATACCAACTAATATACCAATATACCAACCAACGTACCAATGTATATTACTAATTTATTTTTCCTCACGCGTGCACGTAATGTGCCCTATACCGCAACGCTTTTGCGTGCGGGAAATAGCCAATAACTCAAGCCGTTGAGTTATTTCTCTAATCCCACTCTTCTGCGCAAAAGCGTTGCGGTCTCGGTTGAGGTATAGGGCACATTATGACGAGCACTCAAAGGCTGCATTCGGGCAGCGCGCTATTAGCGCCATTTGTGTGGTACGTCCTTGTCTCACATCTAATGGACGACGAAGATAAAATGAAACAAATAACGCTAATAGCGTCTCCCCGAATCTAGCCATAATGAAAAGTTCTATGTGGAACGAGTGGGGGTTTATTTCTTTATAGCGCAAAGCGGGCGCGCATGCGCACTGGCTTCGCTCGTGCGCTTGCGCACGTCGCGCAATAAACAACTGACCCCCACTCGTTACACAATGTACTATTTTGCCATCGCTTTTGTGTAGATAAAGCGGATTAAACTGTCAAAAGGTCCTCTATCACTTTGCAATTTTCGTAGTGGTTAACGAGATATGATTTTTCAAATATGAGCAAATAAACGTGTTCGGTCGACCCACCGATTGCTTGGCGCGTAGTTCATGGGGAGTAGGGATGATCTACTAGCAAGCGTGCCGTCCAATAAGACTCGCGTCGATGTACGTGGAGTGTCTGGGCAAAATTGAAATCGGAATAAGACGTTCTCAAGGGCTTAAAATTTTCGTTTTTATATGTAGTTTAAGGAAAAACGTGGTGTTTAAAAAAATTCAAAGCGGCTGCTCCAATATGGCGGTTAGAATGAATAAAAAACTTATGGAAATTATTGAAAGCATTTATTTCATTGATATTTTTGCTTAAAATGATTGATATCTCTCGGAATATTAACCTTTTTTTCTGGAACATGCCGTATAGTCTCGTATATTCTTATTGCATAAAATCAGAAGTAACCTCTTAAAAATTTTCCGAGAGTGGGATCTAACTTTAAACAGTGAAATCTCATTATTAAAGATTGACAATTGAGCCACTCTTTTTCAACATTGTGGCTCAATTGTTATTCTGTCACTCTTTATGGAATTAAATTTTCCTTGTTTTTCTTTTCATGCCATCCATTTCGATAGATACTCTTAGAATGCATAAAGCGTTGGTGCATACTCGTGGTTTGAGATACATTCGCGACGTTATTCTTGGGCCGAGTGTATAAAGTATGACACTCAAGCGATTCCCTCACGCGTCGCGGTTGAAGTACGGACACTTGCGTGGAACAACGGCAAATTAACAATTCTTGCTTAATTGAATGACTGATGTGACGCGAAAAAAGATTCGCTGAACGTCACGCTCCGGTTTCGAGTACAGGGCGAATTTGTGAAGCAAATAAGCCCCTTATTATGCCCGCATTGCATACATCACCTCGTATGCAATCCTAGTGCATCGGCGCGCATTGTGACGCAAAAAGGACTCGAAGGGAGTTAAACAAGAGCAGAGTTTGACACTACAGTGTTTGCTCTGTCATCTACTCATAATCTCACATCGGTAGCGGATTCACGCGCACGCGCGTGTTTGGTTGAATGAACAAAGCAAGCTAAAGCGTGCGAACACGATGCATTTTGCTTGTTGAATTGCTTGCATAGATTGATTGTTCGTGCTGGCGATCTTGCTGATTGTTAAGCTGGAAATTATGTTATAATTGTAAGTGTCAATTAGGATGAAGCGTTAGGTCATTTCATGAGCGTCTTTTTGTACCAAGTATCGTTCTGAAAAAATTATTTTTTGCATTTTTTTATGTGCTTAATACAGTTATAAAATTCATTATTTAATAGCGTGATACAAAACAAAATTCCCAAAAATAGATCTCATTTACAGCCGGTTTATATATAGGTGTTACCCCTTAAATGACGCAAAGTGTGTTAAAAAGGTATCAATTTTTGCTAAAAAAAATATAAGTAAAAGATATAATATTTTCATTTTGTGGATTTTGACTTCCCGAATACATTACAATTATTAAAAAGTTTGTGGAGTTTGGGGAATACCTCGAAATTTAAGCAAGAGATCCTAAGGTCTTTGCAGGTGCGTGGTAAAACATTTCTAAATTTTTGCTGCAATATTGCAGAAAAGATCTGTACTGTACAAGAATTGCCTTGAATTAATAGTAATGTTCCCCCTCCCCCTCTCAAATTTATCAAGAAGCTTTAGCAGTCTTAAAAGCGCCACTGCTTTGAAGACAAACAAGATGCGGATAAGTTGTATCAGGGATGAACGAATCTTTATAATGTCTTTCTTAAGACTTATCAATATTATCCTCTGATAAGTACTCGGAACAAATTCTCACTCGAATTTCACGCAATTGTTAATCTGATCATTTTCGTTCACGCGTCGACAAAAGAAAAGCCAACTACAATCCGTCTTTGTGCATGTAAGTACCATATAGGGATAAATTCACCCTAGCCCCAAGGTTCTCTCGGTTGATCTAACAGCTCGTAGGGGTTGCATTCATGACTGTGCTTGACACCATTGGGGATCTTTATGCGCGATTTCGTCGAGGGTTAACGTCATCGTGGTACTGTGATCTGAACGAGCTATTTGTCAAACATTTTCCTCTGCGAGGATTGCTTTCCTCGGTTAGCAAGTGTAAGGTACATCACGCAGGTCCCTTTACCTCCTCTTGTCACTTCCCTTCGTCTCAGAACAATAGCATCGTCCCGTTATTGCTCGAGCATATGTCGAAAGTTTAACGATACACGGGGGAAGTTAATGCGGACAGTTTTACTCGATTTCGGAAAATTAAGGCGTCACCGTTCATAAATCGGGATTAATGTCTATATGCGATTTTAGCATTTGCACGATGGATTGCATAAATCTGATTAATAGTTTCAGTAATATAACTTATGGATTGAAATTGATTCTTATTTCATGTATATGTCATCGCGTAAAGGAGGCACGGTAGTGTCGTTGCGCCGAGACACTACCGTGTCTCCAGATTTATAGCTTGTTTGAGAGTAATGAAAGAAAAATTATTTTTATTACATCTCGACTTTATCTTTTAAATGTATACATTATTATAGTATATCGCGTTATAGTATAATGATATACTATAATAATATGACATATTATTTGACATATTAATACATTAACGTTATATTTAAAACAGCTCTTTTCAAATTAATTCAATAATTAAGGACTTGTGAACAATATCAAAACTTTGCATTATATGATTATAGATATAATCGAGATGCAATAAAAATAATTTTTCTTGATTTTCTTTTTTTGAGTACCTTCTACTCCCCTTTTTATTTACCTTATATCCTTCCGTAACGAGGCCTGCGTTCCTTTTCGCCAAGATGCACTTCATCCTGAGGAGAAAGGCACGTTCCAGCTCGATTTCACCTCGCGAATTCGGTGGCGGAAAGATGAAACCCGCTACATCCGCCGGACCCGGAAGATTCAGCACGGAATGCATCTCGTTGCGATCTTCTGGATAAATGTACTCGAATATGCTGTTTCCCGTTAATTCCACCTGCACATACGAATAATTTCCGTCAATAGTTGTCGGATTAACGCGGACTTTCTTTATCTGGTATAGCAACGTAACATGCACATTATGTAATAATATACGATACACGTAATAATATGCAATTTTGCGCGAAAAAGATTTAATCGAAAATATTACATTTTTTTTTTTTTAATTGCCAAAACTGAATTATTAATTAATTAAATAAATGAGAGGATATCTCCCACCTGCGACAAACCTAAATGTACGCTAGCAGTCTCGCTTATGTACATAATTTTCCCATCCGGTGCCACGACGAAAATGAAGCCGTCCAGTGTCTGAAATTAGAAATAGTTCGTTATCACGGAGTTCATTTATCTTTCGTACACGGATTTAATAAGTAAGCCTCGTTTTCAAGCCATTAAATTATCTAATTTTCAGAAGAAAATTTTATACCCGCAAATATCTAATTATTATTAATAACTAGATATCTGCGTTATGAATTGGTGACAGGATGAATGACAATCACTCACTTGTAAAAGATGCGAACCGAGTTCCTTAATGGTGGTCTCTAAGGGATTGTTGGGTGGTGGCGCAGCACCCCATTCGTCTCCTAGACCTGAAAAATTGACAGCAAATGATGATATTAAAATACGGTATTAAAAACAAGCAACAATATAAAAGATGACATTAGTTGCTTTCCATTTACACACAAGTGAAACTTGTGAGTCTGAAGTGAGCTGAGTATAAAATACTCAGATTAATGACGTCATTACTTGCTTACTTTGGTAAAATTAACAAATAACAACACAGGTTTATAACCTCACTTTTAAAGTGAGTCTACGAGACTCAATAAAGCACACGGTCTCGATCTTGTGCAGTTTGTAGATAAATAAACTGAGTTGAATCTCACTTCTCAGAATGCAAAAGGAACGCGCATTCAACTGAGTTATGACGTCACAAGTGAGAATTATTTGAGAATCGGAGTAAATGGAAAGCAACTAATGTTAATGTATATCAAATTATTCCATAAATTTAAAAAAAGAGAAACGTTTCGACTTTTACATAAGTCCTTTTCAATCTCGTCAATATAATATATACATTAATATATAAATTGTAACATTAAACGGAAATAATATGGTAAATCAGTCAAATTATTGTCCATCAAGTCAGAAGTAAAAAGTAAGAAAATTGTTTCGCAAGCCGACTCAAGAAAATTATCTGTATCGCAATTCTAAATAAAACATTAATGCTTATTAAGAAATATCATAAATTGAATAATTTAAATCAAAACTGAAAATATATATTAAAATTACGGCAATTAGATGCTATGTGCAATTTTCTTCTTTCGAGTGAAACAACACGAACCAAATGCGTTATCCAAACTGCAGTAATTGAAGCGTTGAAAACCGCAAATCAGTCCATGCTCTTTTTTATTTTTCACCGATTGGTGTAGGGCTGGTTACTCACGAATCTAGCAACCGGATTCTTACGCGCAAAGGGCAAATAGTATCGGATGAGATGGATGTGATTGCGCACTTAATGCATTGTTAGTCCCTAGCGCTTTGTAAGCAAAGCATGGGGGCCGTTATAGTGTTACAATGGCCTCCCCAGTTCGATTCCCCCTCTCACGACATCGGCGAATTGAATTTCAAGTGGCTGCATCCCTCTAGAACGCCGTCTTTATTCTCGGAGAAAAAGAGACACGGCGCGGCGTCCTCACGGCGATGCTTTTAAGGGCGCTTCCTCGCACGCTTTGTCGAAAAGCGAGCGTGAAATTTCTCGAGAGGCCGATCGTCGTCGATTATTATATCACAAAATTAAAATATCCCTTACAATCCAAAGCAACCGTTAGAAGTAAATTAATGTTAATCGATTAAAATAGGGAAGTGTAATGTCGATTTATTAATTGTATTATGATGACGATTTCTGCAACAAAGATATTCAATAATAATGTCGATATTGTTCGTTAAATAAATCCATTTCTAACGGTCCTTTACATTCTAACTTATACTTCACGCACGTTATATTGAATTTCAATGATGTAAAATTTTTGATGCAGTGTGACGATAGCAAAGGACTTTGAATCAAGGCTGTTTCTCTCCTTGAGATGGATTGAGCTGTCTGTCAACCGCACGCCATTGTGCATTGATATAACAATAATAAAGATCGTAAAATCTGACACGTGTCGTGTATTGAAACAGCACGATCGACAATTCTTCCAAGGAATGTGTTGATAATCAAACTTGAAGAAAATATGTTCCAGAACACGATGTTTGAAACGTCGCACTTGAATATGAACACGTGACATGTGACACGAGGTACTCATACTCTTGAAATTTATCAAGTATGAGAGCGAATTTAATTTATCATTTTAAATTATAGATTTTAACTTCTTCGAACTCTAACGCGTATTTTTATGCGTTTCGATTATTCGAAAGACATTTTTAATTTGCTCCCTCTCTTGCTTTTCTCTTGATATTTCATTTGTCTCAAATAGTATTTCAGAAAAATGGAATAAAAAAACTTCATTAGTAACCCAGACAGTACAAAACATCCATTGGAGAGACATCCAGATTTGGTTTCAATCTGGTCCAAACGTCCATGGATTTACAATAGTACAAATGTTTTAAAAAATGTATATTATTCAACGTGCAAAGTATGTTTACATTTGAACATTAAAAAAATTTTTTCATTTCTTCACCGAAAAAATTGTATTCTAGATTTCAGTATATCCGACTAAATTACAGAATGTTTTCTACTAAAATATAAGCGCCAAGTATATATTATAAATATTAGAGGATTTTTCTCTAATATAATAAGATATTCTAATTATTTTAAATATTCCTTTATTGTGGAGAGTAGAATATATTTCAATCTTTACACAAACACACACGCACGAACGCACATACATGTATGTATGTATGTATATGAATCTATTTATATATGATTCTGCATTTTAATTTTCTAAATTTTAAATGTTTTAGAATATTCTCAATTAAAGAACAGCTTTAAACGGAATTATTCTCAAATACAGAATACGATTTTTTTTCGGTGAAGATTTATCAAATAGGCATATTCGTTACCATGAGGAAAGACGGCTCTCATCTTGAGATAACTGGTAGTTAGCCTGATAATGCTAGCCTTGTCCAGTTGTGTAGTAATGGCACCTGGAAGCGGTAGCAGCTTTCCCAGCTCAAAAAATTCCTGATTCTCCTTAACGCGACGCGATCGCGCTGCGTTTTTGCTCTTCTCTTTCATCTCGATTTCTTGAAGACCACCTGACGTGGTGGAACTAGCGATGCCGTTCGAATTGTTGTTATGATGATGCGGGCTCAAATCCAGTGTGTCCGAGGAAGAGTTGCTGTCTGCAAAAAAATAGTTTTGTTAAAAATTCGTATACACATATTGTAATATAACAGGGTGTCCGATCAGACCTTTCTTGCCGCATACAGGAAGGTAGATGGGATCGAAATAAAAATAAAAGTCCTTTACCGTTTAGCGAAATTCGTAATAATAATCGAGATATTAATATTTGCATTTGTACTAATGAGAGCGCTCCGATAGGAACGCTCTGGCCGCTCGAGGTATAGCCCGGCCCAATTTGTCAAACGTTGATTGCGCCGACAGCGCATTGGAGAGGTAGGAGGGAAAACGCGCAGTTGCTTAGCATTGCTTGGCGCCCGGCATCGGCGTTCACACGTCTTATCCATGGACCTAAGAATTCTTAGGGGCTATACGCAGAATAAAAGGAACAGAGAACAGAGAATAAGAATTTCAACCTATCAGAAATCATGTACTGTGGAATAAACAGTGTGTATTTCACAGTACATGATTTCTGATAGGTTGAAATTCTTATTCTCTGTTCTCTGTTCCCTGTTCCTTTTATTCTGCGCAGCCCTTATAGGTCCACGCGCTGCCCCTCCTACCTCTCCAATGCGCTGCCGGCGCTATCATCGTTTGACAAACTGGGCCGGGCTATACCTCGAGTGGCCAGAGCGTTTCTATCGGAGCGCTCTCATTAGTACAAATGCAAATATTAATATCTCGATTATTATTACGAATTTCGCTAAACGGTACAGGACTTTTATGTTTATTTCGCTCCCATCTACCTTCCTGTATGCGGCAGAAAAGGTCTGACCGGACACCCTGTATATATGGCAAGAAAATATATTCCACAATTTGGCGCAATCTAAAAAGATTTCATTTCATTTTTGCACACTTGGCGCCTTTTTTTCCTTTTTTTAAAAAGGTAATTTTGTTGAGATTTCATATATTACACAGATTGAAACATGGATATATTAATTATAGGTATATGTGTTTAGATACACGTGAAAAAGAGATCACTAATATTTACTGTATTTTTCAGTAATAATGCATTGATTTACTTTTGTAGGTTATGATTTTCTGCAGATTAAAAGTTATAACTTCTGTAGATTGAAATACTTAATTTGAATCTACAGAAATCTACAGAAGCCTATAAAAATAAAATCAATGTATTATTACTGAAAAATAGTAAATATTTACTGATGATTACGTCAACTACAAATATAGCACCAAAGTCACTGATTCGTATTTTTAAAAAGTATCATTTTTATTTTTATATATAATGAGAGAGAATGAGAGAAAAAGGAGGGGGAGGGAGAGAGAGAGAGAGAGAGAGAGAGAAAGTAATGATTTTTCTAAAATAAAAAGGAAGACGAAGCGTATTTTACGCGCTTGATAAAATACCTATTTAAGGAAATCGAGAGGTATGTCGAGCGTCGGTTGGGACAGTCACCGAATGCAGAGAAGAAGCGGCAAAAAAAATGCATTATTCAAGCAAATTTCCATTCGAGAGAAGTCCGGATAGCTACATCGTTAGGTTGCTCTCTCGCCGGCGTTTTAATGACGGTTTGCTCCCTTTGCTTTCGTTTCTTATAACGAGAAACTTCGACGTCATTGTTACGCGGCACTCGCGCCGTATCACTCGTGAATAACAACGCGGTCAAAATCCTTTTATCGCCTCGATTGTATACGTTTTGGAG
Source organism: Cyphomyrmex costatus (assembly GCF_001594065.2). Lineage (NCBI taxonomy): Eukaryota > Metazoa > Arthropoda > Insecta > Hymenoptera > Formicidae > Cyphomyrmex > Cyphomyrmex costatus. The sequence goes on along the minus strand of NW_017276833.1, from coordinate 788,326 downwards.
AATATTTGAAAAATTTACTTCAAGCTTTTGATTTGAAACGCAAAATATTTTTTAAGGATTTAATTATACAAATATTTGTGTTTTATTCTCTTTTCGTGTTCATACAAAGGAATGCATACGCGGAAAGAACGATTTTGCCGAAATATTGAAAATTTTAACTAGATACAATCTGAAAATAACTTTAGGTAGTATTTTTTACAATAAAATTATTTATAGGTTTTAAAATACCTTAGCATTAGATTATTAAAATTTAGTGGAGTTTTATTAAATTTGATCAATATATACGTTTCGATCCATAATTTTTATGAAATTGACTGATACTTCTTGTAAATTATTTACCGGCAAATAAAAGTTTTCTCGAAGTTGCAAAAGCGCCTGCACCTCTCAGGGGATGTGAGAGTGTTACTAAGATTTACAAACCAATTATTATTCAAATCACTGATGTCATACATTACATTTTAATAATTCTGTGGGTTAATATTAATATAATGTTAGTTAATTCATTGTGTGTACTATTAATTGTTAGTTGTTCTGTACCTTCCGATCTTACATTGTTGTAATCATTTCTGTTAAAAGAATTGTGTTTACAATAATAATTTATGTTGCCTATTTTTTTGAGGTTATCATTGTGTTGTTTCGCTATTAGCCATTCGAATTTCTTGTTTGATTTATTAAATTCTACGTGATAAACTCTATTTAAACTTATATTTTGTATTTGATTTTTTAAATATTTTCAACAATGTGTAATAAATTTAAATATTTTTTTCGATTCGTGAATAATCACGTTTACTATATTTCACACTCTATAATTTCTGTTTCCTTTATTCTTTGAGATATTTTTATCAAATAGAGGTACGAGCTCATGTAATTACGTAGCGGTAGTGCACTCGTGTCCGAGTGCAAGTTTTTTTACCGATTTATACTTTTGAAATTTGTCACGCGCCTGCAAAGTTGTGGAAAATTAAAAAAAATATTCGTAGTCCCAATTTTACGGGTTATATGCGATGTGTCCATAGAGACGGTTCTATTTCATCTGGGAAAAATGTAATTCAGCTTGGAAGCTTTGAACGTGATTTCGAAATAAAGTCACGACCGCCAATATTGCAAGACAAATAATTGCGCCTGCAAAATTCCGAGCTCTACGGGGCCAATGACCTTCCCAGTTATTCAGAGTGATTTTTCATGAAGCATAAAAAGTTATATAAAATTTTTATCGTCTGCATGTCAGTAATGTCGCAGGTATGAACCTGCGTATTCACATTAGTTTGAGAATAATAAATAATTACGATATACATACCATATATATGAATATTTGCATATAATATAATATAACTCAAATATAACAAAATATAATATTTTCCAGAGAGGATTTTGATAAGGATATAAAACGTTCCAAAAGAGTGACAATTTTCTAGGACATAATACAAGGACGGGTACAATATATATATATATATATATTTTCCAGCCAATTATCGGCACTGCCAGGATATCGAGTGTTACGTAGGCATTTCCGTCGGCGACATTAATGATGATGACGAAGTGCGACAGGCGTAGAGATCGAACTCCGTGTAGTCAGCCGCGTAGCGGAGTTAAGTTAAATCAGCACGCTGATAACGCGAGTACTTTACACTGTCGTTTGTGCAATTCGCGATTCGCTTTATTACTGCATCAATTTTGTATGTCGCACATACCTAGCCCCTCGGATCGCGCGTACGAACTAATGCCACTCTTGACGTATTAAGTTCTATCCTTAAGACCGGTATGCGTACGTACGCGCGATAACATCAAGGAATTACGAGTTACCTTAAGTTTGTTCAGGTGTTCTCTTCAGAAAATGTAAGTTATATATTGTAAAATGAATTATGAATAATTATGTATTTTTGTTAATTCAAAATAAATTATTAAGCAGGTAATTTAAATAATATTATATCTTTTTGAAAGGATAAAACCTCCTATTTCTTAGTTTTAGAAATTGAAGCACTTCAAGTCCGGTTTTTTATTTCCCAATTAACTTGTGGTAGACTTAATCTGTAAAAATTGTAATGAGTAACACTATAATTTAGTTTTATTTTTCTAGATGTTGTTATAATACTGAACTGATGGTTTTGAAGTGAGTAACTTTCAAAGTTACCACTCTCACTACGAAACCATCAGTTTAGTATTAATTATAGCTAGAAAAATAGAATTTTTACGTTATCACCAGATTAAGTCTAATGGCAAGTTAATTGAAAATAAAAAACCGAACACATAGAGTGCAGGTTTTATTTCTAAAATTATTATCATCAATTAAAAAATTTATTATTTATATATTAAATTAAGTGAGATTTAGTTACGACTGTTGAGGATTCTGTGAAGTCGAAACGTTCCGTATATCAGTTTTATATTATTATTATAATAAATTTATATATATATCTAACAACCAGTATACCTCAGTTTGTCTTGACATTAATTCGATGTCGATTCCATTGTCATTTCTCACTAGGATATTAAAGAAGGAATGTATTACAAAGTGAAGTTTTAAATAGCATTATTTTAAAAATTAGAAAATAAAAAATTTAGGCTAAAATAATTCTACAGGGCTAAAGTAACCTAAATTTACGATATAACAAAAACCGATGATCCGGCTTTAGAACATATTAAGAATCTAAGACTGTAAAATAATTATCATGTAAATTATTATTATTAAATAAGTATTATATATAAACTGTTGCATAACTTACTACATACATATATATATATATATATATATACTAAATAGCATAGCGCAATATAACATATCTTTCATTATGGATATTTTTATCACAAATATTATTAACGTATCCCTCTGTCGGCAAAATTTTCGCACTTTACCCGCAATCCTTTTCTTTGGTAATAACAGTACCAATTTTTTTACTAAAATTATTAAAACATGTATTACAAATGTAAATTAGTTATTTCAATTGAACTAATTTGTTGCAATAGTAATGATACTAACAAAGATGGATTTGTTCTATGAGCGTAATATTAAATGCTTACAGACATAATTTCTTTGTTAAACCACTAAATTTTCTTAGTTACAGATGTTAATTTCGCGTAGTAAGTTATAGATTTGCTGAATCAGCGAATCTATTTTTTTCCGTATACGTATATATAAATTTTATTTATATATATATATATATAATTTAAGTAATATAACACTTTTTATATTATTTGAATTGAAAACATTTTTTTCTGTTGAAATTGTGCTTATACTACTTGATTGTTACATTTTTTTTTTTAACAAAAGAAATATTTCCTGATTTAAATAACAAAGAATTTAAATTTTACGACGAAAAACAAGCTGTATTAACAGAGGAATTTATAATTGAACACGTGCAATTTTCTGGAGGAGGGGCTATTATAATAATTGAATTAGACATGCCAACAGTACAAGGTGTGTTCTTAAAAAATATTTCAATATATATGTATATACATTAGGGTGGCCCTTAATAAAAAAAAAAATTTTTTTTTTCGCTCCCTGTAGATAATTCTTGTCTATGAGCCAAAAAAATAAGATCCTGAAAATTTCAGCCCGATCGGATAATTTTAACAGGTGCCTGTGAAGACTTGAAATTTAACATTGTTTTTAAACGGGAAAAACAGAAATTTTTTAAATTTTTTCATAACTTTTCTTATATGATATTAACAAGTCTGCAATCCTGCATACTTTTTCTCGAACGTCTTCTGAACACCCTAAAAAATTGCGATAAAAAAAAAATTTCTGCTGACATATAACGATTTTAATGTCGGTCATTTTTCGCTCAAAAATCACAGAGAGACTAAAATTTCATCATTATTGCTCCGGAACTCTCTCACGACACTTCCTAAAATTATGAGCCGGTACATCTCATATTCTTTGATATTTTACGAGTAAAATGAGCCCCGAATGAGTCGACTACGACCATTCAAAGCTGAGTAGGCGCATTTTTTAAACAAAAGTATTTTTTTTTTTAATTCGCTAATGGAAATAAAATGGCTATTCTTCGCTGTTAAATTTACAAAACAAAAATAAACAACATTGTGCTATTGAAGATCATATATCTTCCCCTTTTATACATCTATTGACCTACTTATCTGTCCACAAAAAATTTTGTTCACCAAGTTATCGTATTGAGAATTTAATTTGCATGAAAACTGCATGACTGGCGCATGAAAATATTAATATAAAAAATATCATACCTTCTTCGATATTGTGTTCTGGCGTTATGTGCCTCTAATGTTCTTTCTAGAAAAGTCTAATAATATTAAAATACACTGTGAAAACAAATCCTTAAAATGCTTACGTCATTACAATGTATACTATACATTGACTGACTGACGTAAGCATTTTAAGGATTTGTTTTCACAGTGTATTTTAATATTATTAGACTTTTCTAGAAAGAACATTAAAGGCACATAACGCCAGAACACAATATCGAAGAAGGTATGATATTTTTGCATTAATATTTTCATGCGCCAGTCATGCAGTTTTCATGCAAATTAAATTCTCAATACGATAACTTGGTGAACAAAATTTTTTGTGGACAGATAAGTAGGTCAATAGATGTATAAAAGGGGAAGATATATGATCTTCAATAGCACAATGTTGTTTATTTTTGTTTTGTAAATTTAACAGCGAAGAATAGCCATTTTATTTCCATTAGCGAATTAAAAAAAAAAATACTTTTGTTTAAAAAATGCGCCTACTCAGCTTTGAATGGTCGTAGTCGACTCATTCGGGGCTCATTTTACTCGTAAAATATCAAAGAATATGAGATGTACCGGCTCATAATTTTAGGAAGTGTCGTGAGAGAGTTCCGGAGCAATAATGATGAAATTTTAGTCTCTCTGTGATTTTTGAGCGAAAAATGACCGACATTAAAATCGTTATATGTCAGCAGAAATTTTTTTTTTATCGAAATTTTTTTAGGATGTTCAGAAGACGTTTGAGAAAAAGTATGCAGGATTGCAGACTTGTTAATATCATATAAAAAAAGTTATGAAAAAGTTTAAAAAATTTCTGTTTTTCCCGTTTAAAAACAATGTTAAATTTCAAGTCTTCACAGGCACCTGTTAAAATTATCCGATCGGGCTGAAATTTTCAGGATCTTATTTTTTTGGCTCATAGACAAGAATTATCTACAGGGAGCGAAAAAAAAAATTTTTTTTTTTATTAAGGGCCACCCTAATATACATATATGTATATACATACATATAAATTTTATATGATATTTTCTGATAGATCTTGATTATTCAACTTCAATCCCGAGTAAAACGTCTTTTGAAAATATTTATAATTTATCATCTTTCCAACAGTCAAAAAAAGGACGGATTATTACAAAAGAAGTAAGAAAATATGATCATCTTTATAATAAATTTAAAAAGTAATTGAAGATGGATTAAACAATATCTTTGGACCGTGAAAATTTAAACTAACGATGAGAACGCATGCCGTAACGGTCAAGTTAGAAGTTAGATAAAAGTAGATTATCTAAAGCACCTTAATTTTTTATACTAATTTTTAGGTAATCAAACAAGTTATTTTAGAAAGTCCATGCGGAAAAGAAATCTTTGAAGAGAATAATACGAAAAGATTTTTAAGCGAAAGAAATAGAAGACGAATGATTAATATAGTGGTTATTGAAAATACACTTACTTTTAAAAAAGAAATAAAGCATCAATTAACCTCATCAGATAAATTTCAATTTGCCAATTTATAGTGGAAATTTTTCCAAAATTACAAGATCCGGAAACTAAATTAGACTATGTAAATATAATTTAAACAATATGTAAAAAAATTTAAATATTTTCTATTGGGTTAGCAAGAAAATAATTGCGTTTCTTAATGATAGATGCCTTTTAAAAAAACGCAATTTATTTTCTTCCCAACCCAATATTGGTATATTAAAACAAAATTTTTACATTTTTACTTTATTTACTTTTTAGGAAATGGGAAATAGTTTTTCAGCATTGATGCATACATACTTACTACCGCAGTAATATCACTTAGTTAAATTAACAAGCAATCTAACAATTTTTGATGCTTATAGCATCTTATTGGATCTTAATAATATGTTGAAAGACATATATTAAAATTTAACGATGTAATATTAAATTAATGATAAATCAAACTCTGTGAAAAATAAGATTGCAAAGAATATCACACGCGTCGTTTCGTCCACTGCTTTTCTACTCCTGGAATCATCAGTATGCTTCACCTTACCCTCACTCATTTCCAACCAACACTGCTTCTCCATGGGATAGACGAGAAGCATCACCTTTATGTTAAGCTCCATCCTTACAGGGTCAGTTCGGAGGGTAAACTTGAAATTCCTTAGTGTAGGTATATATTCTTTTTGTATGTGTATTCCCACACTTTCGAGAGAGCAAAAAGTCCAAAGCACAATAGTAATAAAAATGATCTTGCCAGAGATTTTATAACTGCAGTCGTTATTTTATATTGTTTATACTTGTTATACTTCTCGAAGATATAAAAGACTTCGGTTTTCCGTTGCAAAGAAAAATGTGCGCTTCGCGATAAAATATTTTTATAAAATGTAATTACGTTAATTTTTCTGTACGTATTACACGCTAATTCAGCATTTATTACAAAGAAAATTTTTAAATATACATGTTGCTAAGGAGATTTTTTCGAACACTTCATGCTTTTGTCAAGATTGTTTCTGACATGACCGTTAGAGACACTATGTTTAGAGAAATCGTGAGAATCTTTTCTCACACAAACAAACGACCGCAGTTCGTTTGCAACAGGTAGAAAAACTTTTATTGTTTGTATTTTATTTAATTTTTTTAAAAATATACTATATATTTATAATATATTTTTTTTTTCATGACTGTATTCAAATAACAGCAATATCAGAGAATGCTTTAATTTTAAATAAGATTCGGTTTAATTTATCAGTGACATCAGAATAATAATCATATTTTAAAGAAATGCATTTTACTGCGCGCGCGAAGCTAGATCGATTGTTATATTAATATTTAGTTAATCTCTTTGTCTTTACATTTCTATAATAATAATAATAATAATAATTAATATTTCCATTTGTATATCTCTTGTGAGTCAGTAGAGCGGGTTAAATGGAATAAAGAAAAGGATATTATTTTGAAATCTTTACAGTAATTAATAAAATATTAAAAATCTGCAAATGAACGGACATCCACACGATTCAACGGCAAATAAACGCGCGATCAAAAAGAGATAGCATGACTCATGGCATCTATTTGTCCATAAGAGATTATGCTTATTATCAGTCACTTTGTATATTACATAAATAATTTAGAAAGAGCATAAAAAATGCAGTTTACATTTCAAAATTTATGCTTCTAAAATTAACATTGCAATTTAAATTATTTCAAGTAGCAGATCCAATTATCAAAACGATTCGTTATGATTGATTCGTAATCATTCTTTTGATAAATCCTACTTAATTCTTTTTTGACCAAGAATGTGACTTTAAAATAGGGACAGCTAAAATGCTGTTGCTGCTCAAGCTAAATTTATTAGCTACTTGCACTTGAATACTGAACAAATTTTTGCTGCTGGAGACATAATGTTTAGCTGAATACTACTTTATCCTTTACTGCAGAACTAAATAATTTCCATTATGAGTGCTAAGATTCTTAGCTGTGATTATATTATCTTTGCTATTAACGTTAAATAATTTTTGCTGCCTCAACTATTAATTTTGCTAAAAAAGCTATATTATACTAGCTCCACGATCTCAGCCAAAACTGTGCTATACTGTAAAACGGGGTATAATTTGAATAAATTAAAGAAATTTTCAAATTGTATAAAAGATTGAGGTCGCATAGTGTATTTAATCGAACTTATATACAAAACATACGCACTATTGCATCGTAATGTATGTATTGTATGTTTTGTACGTTTGATTGAATACTCTATGCGCAACCTGAGTCTTTTAAACAATTAGAAAATTTTTTTAATTTATCCACATTATACTCCCGTTTTATTTGTAATGCCTAAGATATATGAGGCGTGTTTACTACACACTTGAAATGCTGAAAAACTGGAAATAGTAGCAAACAGAAAATACAAATGGTATATATTACTGATATTTACTTTTAATACACATTTAGTTTTAATACATTTCTTTAAAAAAAAAATACATAGCGTATAGCTAATTACATTTATAGTAATAATTAAGTTATTACTATGTAATAACGAGTAGTTATTATAAATCAATTATAGAAAATATTTTAAAACTATATATTGCTCACCGTTTGCCATTTTACATATATATACAGGGTGTCTTATTAGACCACCCGTACACCTTTTTTATCTCCGCAGATCCAATCGAAAATATGTTCAGATCAAAGTTGTGGGGTTCCAAAAGATCTATTTATTGATTATATCAATAAATTGACCTTGGGTGGCTTTGCCAAGGTCAGATCAAGGTCACATCGATTTTTTTTAATGGAACATCCTACTTTTTATTCTAGAATCTAATAGCCGATGTCAAGAGCTCTCCAAAACCCTATAATAAAGTACCTTTTGATTAAGTAAATCTCGAGTTATGGAGATAGTTACAGTACCGTCGTTATCAGCATTAGGCCCAATGTGTACCGCGTGGAGTTTTTCCGTCGGATTGACACCTTGTGTGTATATCTGTGTGTGTGTGTGTGTGTGTGTTTCGCGTATTTGCGCGAAAAGTACATCGACGCATAGGATGTATGTACATACACCTTTGTCTCGCACACTGAGAAATCATCGCGCCGCGCGAGATCCCACCAAGCGATATCCGATAAGATGGCTCGAGCCACCATCCGCTGCATCATCTGTATAATGCGTCGCCCTATCGGTCGTGCCGTGTCACCATTCACTTTCCTTATCGTGTAAGAAATGCCGCGATAAAAATCATAAATTACAGGATCTCTTCGAATCGATTACACTCGTAATGGAATGTAACAGCTGTGAAAATCTAGTGCGTGAACGAAATTATCGGGAAGCGTTGATTGATAAATCCGAAATTTGTGATTGATTCTCCTTGCGTGCGTTTGTTGTATACATTTTATCCTGCCGTGCAGCTCAATAATAAACGCGCGTCGAAACAATGGAAGCATGCATTCTTGATTATCCGAACATCGATCCGTTTTAAAAAGTATTACAAAATTTGCATGACAACTCCTAAATATGAAATTTATTATACGCTATTTCGTTATCTGTAAAAGTGCAGTGTGACTGGAAAAATGAATGATAATCATACGTTAGATTCAAATAAGTGTTAGAAATATTTAATGGAATAATTATTAATGTTTATTATCGCAACTATGTCCAATTTATTTCGCTAATCAAGAATTGAAGTAAATACGTATTCTAATAATCACAAAACTTTGCAAAAAATTTTTAGGAAACTATATTAAATCTTATAGAATTGTGAAAATTAGAACTAATGAGAAAAAAACCTATATAACTTTTAGATGCTTCTATAATTATGTGTGAATTTATTACTACGTATATGTAGATTTTTAATTGCGCCCCGAATTTTTTTGTTAATTTGAAAAACGCTAGCTCTACTAAGCCTCAATAGTTTAAAGGCTTAGGATGCTCGCAATGCAAGAGATCCGGGTTCGACTCCCGGCCGAGGTAGATTTTTTTTTTCGCAATAAAACAATCAACATTATTAAGATTGATCTAAGATGCGTAAAGAGCATAAAAAAAAATCATTAAATTGTTAGTCAATTAAACTCATGATATTATTGTGGTAGTTTAGCACATACAGAACATGCGTTTCAAGTCTGAAAAAAATTCGGCGCGCAGTTAAAAATCTATATACGTAATATATAAATTCATATGGAATTATAGAAATATCCAAGATCTCTAGCTTGACCGTTACGGCTTTCTTCTTATTGGTTTCAAAAAACTATTCAACAGGTACAAGTTCAGTCATTATCCGTGCCATGTGTTTCGAATTAGTCTATATTTTCCATACTGCGAACACTACTGTGCGGCATTTCTTTTCAATAGAAAAGGAAATAAATAATAATTTTGACAGATTTAATTAAATATGTAAAAGAACAGAAATATTTAATGGAATAATTATTAATATTTTTGCAATCATGACAAAATTTATTTTTTTTGAAAATACATTAAGAAAAAATTTACTAAATTTTAATAAGAATTTCTTTGAATAATTCTAGCGGAATATTTACTAGAGTGTAAATACACATTTATTAAACACAAGAAGCATTAGTTTTATTTAATTAGCATTTTAATTAAATATTTATTTACTGTAAATAAATATTCTACCATTCAAAAAAATACTTATGAAAGTTTAATAAATCTTTTCCTCAACGTAGAAAAGGAAATAGATAATAATTCTAATAAATTCAAGTAAGCAGGCGTATAAAAAAATACAAAATATGTAATGGAATAATTATTAATGTCTTTGCGACTGTGACAAAGTATCCAGTATTTCACGATTCAAGAACTGAACCAAGTGTATATACAATATATTCTAACACCACAAAATCTGGAATTTTTAAAAACCCGTTTGACGTACCCAACCTTCGAAGTACCATGTGAGCCAGATGTTCTTAATTAGCGCGGACATTTTCCACGTGAACGCACACCACTGGCATTTCTCCTCTTTTCATAGAATGGGAAAGGAATACTTGTTAATCCTTTTGTTAAGTAATCCCATTCTATGAAAACTTGACAAGTGCAGCTGCTTCCTTGTACCTGTCTTACATGTGTTTCTAATTAACGCTCACATAAGTGAACATCGCCAGTCTTACTCTTCAATACACGACATCTTCTGTATCTGTCAGTCGAATTAAAAACATTTAAACCTGCTTAAGGTCAAACGTCAAAATCTAGACTCCCATTTGCTTCGAAGACAGATAAACTATACGTGTGTAATGTCTGCCTATCTATATACTTGTAAATATTGGGATTGTTATGCTCAAAAATTGTTACTTCTGCCAGCAGGAAAGAAAGAAAGACACTGTTCCGTCGTGAACACATCATATTAATTTCAAAGCATTACCGTTAACCATGTACCTTACAATTAATATGTGTGTGTACAAATATGAAAAATTAAACTAAATTAAAAATAGGGGTGTTCGGCACAGCAAATCGGATGCCTCCGATTTGCTCTTTCACCTCGGAAATCATTCGGCAACTTCTATCTTTCTGCTATATCTCATCTGCGTTTGGTATTAACATTTTTAGAACTAATCGAGCTCCCCAATTCACTCCGGATTCAAAAATCGAGCTCGTAGAGTTAATGCAAGATTTCGAACCTAAATTGAATATAATCTTTCAAATCAACCTTAATGTTAAGAGGACCCCGAGAAGCATGTCACTCGCATTCTTTATTTTCATTGATTATACTAATACGTTATTCATACGATTTCATGCATTTTCGCACAAAAATACAGATTTGTGACAACAAAAAAGAAACGTCGTTTTGCTCTGTGAATCAAAATATTAATTATTAAAGTCAACGGCTATTCAAGGAAATATGTCACAGCAATGATTCACTGCTTTAAAAACACAAATCTTCTGCATTAAAAACAAATACTTTGCTAAAACAGTTTATGTTTGAAAAACAATGAATCACTGCTGTGACAGATTTCCCAATCTGAATAGTTGTCGACTTTAAATGATTAATATCTCAGTTCACAGGGTAGAGCGACGCTTTTTTTTCTTGTCAAACCTTTATTTACGCGAAAACGCATTAATTGAATGCATTTTTATCAAAATTTGAAGTTGCTAGGATTTTTTAACATTTACCGTAACCTTAAATGACACTATGACATCTCTGTATCGTTCGAAATTAATTTTCAGCACTCGATTTGCTCGAAGATCACGTAATCAAGTTCACCATCATCAAAATTATGGAATTTTATATGAGCAGTTACTATGCTGATGCATGTGCGATTGCGAATATTAAACGATATTATTTATCGATGAGGCTTTTTGAGACAATTTCATGAATGAACATAAAAATATTGCTGCTGTCTAATTAATTCTCGTATAAGCAACATAGCGTGTGTAACACGTACAGAAAAATTAACATAATTACATTTTATAAAAATATTTTATCGAAGCGCATACTTTTCTTCGCAACGGAAAACCGAAGTCTTTTATCTTCGAGAAGTAGCGTTATAACAAGTATAAACAATATAAAATAACGACTGCAGTTATAAAATCTCTGGCAAGATCATTTTTATTATACCGAAAAAATTGCAGTCTTGAAAGATGTACTTAATATTTCCTCTTAAATTAAGAATAATTCTTGATTTGTAGGCACGTGTTTGCAATCTTGTACTCTCTCCGCGTGTGAATCATTCGAGATTGTGTTAATAATATTGAAATTGTTTGTGAAAAGAAGCATACATATTCAATAATCTTTTCAAATCCTAACGCAACATTGATTGACTAATAACACGCATGTGGTCGTCGTAGCGTTTCTTAATGTACGCGTGCTCGAAACTGATGATTAAGTAGTTTTGATATGCCGTCGGCGACACGTATAACATATCAGAAGTGGTGTTCGAGTTCAACTATAGTTGCGTTAAGAAGAGTAATAAGAAGAGGTACAGTATGGCAACGGAAAATTTCGTACATGGGTTTACTGTACCCAGAAAAAATCTTTATATCTCAAACTGGAGGGCCAGACATAAAGAAGATCGAGAAGGTATAACAGATATATATGTATTGAGGGCTATGTGAAGTTGGCCCCCCCACTATTGCAAATCTAAAAATGACCATTACCATTCGTTTGGTGGTCGTTTGGTGGTGTTTGGTAGTCCATTCCGGACGTTTGGTAGTCAAAGATATAATGAGAAATGTCAAATCCTTTTATTATTCTGAGAAAAAGCATCTATATACACTTTATTTGTTTAAGTGGTCATTAAAAAGTTATAAACATTTTTTTGTTTAAAAAATCTAAACTTTGAACATAAATTTCGAAAAACTTCTATAAGCTTAATTGGATCAAAATGAACATTTTTTATCTCGAAAACTATTGATTTTATCAAAAAAGTCTAAGAGACAAAAAATGTTCATTTTGATCCCATTAAGCTTAGAGAATTTTTAGTTTTGTTCAAAGTTTAGATTTTTTGAACAAAAAAATGTTTATAATTTTTTAAGGACTATTTAAACAAATAAAGTGTATATAGATGCTTTTTCTCAGAATAATATGAGGAATCGAATCCAATCATTTTCACAGACACTAGAACTTTGATCGGTCGGTTAATTCATTTTCTAAGCGACTTTTTGGGGGTAAACCGCTCGCCTATAACGGTCAAGCTGGAGATCTTGGATATTCCTATAATTGCATGTGAATTCATATACTTTTTAAAACGGATCGATATTCGGATAATCAAGAATGCATGCTTTCATTGTTTCGTCGCGCGTTTATTATTGAGTTGCGCGGCCAGGATAAAATGTACGACAACGCACGCAAAGAGAATCACAAATTTCTGATTTATCAATCAACGCTTCCCGATAATTTCGTTCACTCGTTGTTCGTCGTTTATCAAAATCGTCAGTCGTTTGCACTAGATTTTCACAGCTATTACATACCATTACCAGTATAATCGATATCGACGGCGGTATATAGTAAGTAAGCGCGGCGAGGTAGGATGAGGCAATCCAATTTGCGGCTACCGGTATCTGTCCCCGTCGTCCAATTAACGGATCTTTCTTCTAATCTCATGGATTCACCTGGCGCCCGTCCGGATAAATCCCGACTCTTTTTGCTCGGATAAAAGAGAAATGAAAGAGAGACGACGAAAGCGGGAAGAATGACGTGCAATTATCTAGGTACGTCGATTGTTCTATATATGTCGGGAGTGTCGAATCGCGCGTACGGAGCGAGAAACGCTATTACTTTCAATAACGATTACTGCGTACATCGAAATAGTGGAAATAGATAAAAAGTTCTATCGAAAAAAATTCTTCGTGCGCGAAGAGCTAATAGATCGGGAAAAGGAAACGATATGAGAAAACGGATATGAAAAAGAGCCATTTCGTATTTTAATTAATTGAATACACTTGGCCTAAAATTTAATAAAAATATTTTTATTTGATAATAAATTATATTCGATACTAAACCTACGTCGTTCATAAACACTTGACAGTCATCGTCAAAACGACGTTGCCATAACGAGAGATGCAAAAAATTATTGTTACAAAAAATATTTCTTGAGTTAAACTTCCGAAACAAATAAATTGAAGATTTCAAGGACTCTTTTATATAATAATAATTAATACGTTAAACAGGGCGAATAAAAGAGTCAAATTACAATTAAAAAGCTAAATTTGATAATTTATTGTAATATTATATATTGCGAAGAATATCACGTAATACAACATGCGATAAAAAAATTTTAAAACATTTTTTTTTTAATAAAAAGAAAATCAAGGTTATCTTGAATTTTTTAAATAGCACCTTACAATTTTTTTTTCTATAATATAATATTGTAAAAATCTTCAAGACGAATTCAACGCATCATCGAAATTGTCACTTATTGATATTTAATATCAAATTTGCAGCATTATAAACAGAAATTAATGAAGAAGAATTGTAAATTATTATGTAAGCAAATGTTTAAATTGCTTGCCTCCATCTGCAACACGAAGGTTCTACTCTTTTTAATAAATTACTATGCGCAGCAGCTGCATTCATCAAATATCAACATGTCAACTTTTTCCGAATTAGAATAACGATTCATTGCTGCTATTAGAACAATTAATATCCGCTTCAGAAGAAGATTCAGAGAATATGTACTAATAATCACTCATGATAGATATAATTATGTGTTTGCAATACGAAAGCATTTCGATAAAGCTTTCAGTGTTTATGTTTGTATTTCTACAGTCAGAGTTTGTAAGTACTATTATTACGAATAATGCTGCGAAATTGATATTAAATATCGAAGTGGACTATACATATAGTAAAGTGTACTTGGGATATTTGTCGATATTAAAAAAAAAAAATTAAATCCAATTTTTAAAGAATTTTTTGGTTAAATGAAGATGATTTTTGAATCCATGAATCAAATTGATCATTTTGATTTTTACTGACTTTCGTGTGTTTCTTATTTGGTAGTTAAATTATTAGTATTCAATTTTGTTTGGATCAGTTGAATGAAGGATTTATAAAAAAGTATACATATACAGGGTGTTCAACGTAACGGTCCGCATGATTTGTTAGACAATTAAAAAAAAATTGAAAGGTGCGATTATCCATCTATTTCATGTGAGTTAATTACGTAGGTAAATAGATTTTCAAGTATTTTTACATTATAAAACGACATTATAGTGTTTTTAACTTAATGTAATATAGTCGCCACTGCTTTTACTAAATATCAATATATCATTATTTTATACTGAAACAATAGTTAAAGTTGACACTGTAAATTTAAAACGGCGTATTATCAATAAATAGTACAATTTTCAATATTATGTTACATTATATAAAGATTTGCATAAGTAATATAACAATAATAAAAATAATCTTTATCTGGAGACATGATAGTTAAGCCAAACGCAGCGACACTGCCATGGCTACTTTACGCGAGCCGGCGAATTTCGGGGGATCGAGATTATTGGATCTCTCAATAAGGACTGAACCGATTAAGTTTATTATGTAACATGATATTGAATGTTTCGCGTTAAAATGGAATGTGTCTGGCTTTACGCGCATTTTATGACGTATGACGTTAAAGAACGAAAAATCGGCTATAAATCTTGTAAAAATGTCAGCGTATAGTGAGTCGCCGAGAGTAAAAGCCCGTGTCACACTACGGATTGTGGACGCGGATCGGAATTCAGCCAATCAACGCAAAGCAGCTTTATCTCGATTGGCTGAATTCCGACGCGCGATCTCAATCCGCGTCCACAATCCGTAGTGTGAACACGGGCTTAAGAGACCCTGTGGTGATTTATGATTTTTATCGCGGCATTTCTTATACGAGGAGGAGGAAAGAGTGAATGGTGAACGGCACGACCGCGCGATAGGGCGGCGCATTATACAGACGCAGGATGGTGGCGCATTATACAGATGATGCAGGATATGGTGGCTCGAGCCATCTCATCGGGTATCGCTTGGGCTATGTTCAGATTCCCACCCGAATGCCACTCAGGTATCCTTCTGTCCTTATTGTTCGCCAAATGTTATACAAGGATGGCATGACACCCAGGGGAGCACTCGGGTGGGAATCTGAACACGCCCTTGGAGGGACCTCGCTGGCGCGGCGCGCGGCGGGACGCGGCGGTTTCTCAATGTGCGAGACGGAGATGTATACGTATCATCCCACGCGTCGATGTACTTTTCGCGCAAATACGCACGGGAGGGATGTACGTGCGCGGAAACAGGCAGAGATAATATTTGCCGGGATTTGCACGCGTGCCTGGGCTAGCCGGCCGTTATTTTCGTATCGTAATGCCCGCCGCGTTCCGTCCTCTCGCGCGCGGGATGAAGCCGCGTATCCGTGAGAAATGATACAGCCCGCACGCGCGCGATCCCGTGATGCTGCGGCGTAGGCGTCCTCTGTGGACCTGTGCGCGCGTGGACCAGGGTAAATAAGCGTTGTGCACCGGAAGCGCCGCTGGTGTTATCCGAATTAGAGAAACTACGTGCTTTGCCACTCGCTATTATCCGGCGCTCCATAAATTCCGTCGCGCGACGCGCGTTCGATCACCTCTATATGTCATTACACTCTCTTTTATTTTTCTTTTTTACTCGTATATCTTCTCATGTTTCACGTTTATGGTAGATTCAACGACGAGTGGATTTTACGTGTGGTACCTCGGTTGGAGCGATCGAGGGAGACTGAATCACACTTGAAGGAAATATGTGTTCGTTCTACACCTGTTTAATTATGTTTGTCTGGATAAGAGCTTTGTTTGCATAAAAAGCAACTGTCGTTAAATCTTCCTTATTTTTCTTTTATCTGTGTCCCGGATTTTAATCTGTGAGATTCCAACAGATGTCCCCGTTCCCCGATTAGCTTCAAGTTAAAATAAAATCACGCAGAGTTGCACGACAATTTAACCGCGAGATGAATGGTAGCGTCGAGTGGCTCACCGCTCTGTGCGATTGACTCGCGATTTGTAGACCCGAGTTCTCAATCCCACGTGCGCCCAAACGCGATTTTTCGCGTTTAATGAGCCAAAAAATGGCTCCATCTGGTGATCAAAAGATCTATGATCATCAGCGCCGTTCGGATTCGGCGTTAAACTGTAGGTCCTATACATCAGTAGGGTAAACCCGGTATATACGCCGCACCTATCGAAAACTTAATTTATCAATTATTATTTACTATGTATAAAGTAAATTAATTATATAAATAGAATCTTTGTATCATCTACTACTATAAAAAAAATATTAGAAATCTAAAATGATTTATTTTCCATATTAAAAAGTAACTTTTTCAAACCCCTGCATTTTTGCCATTTATCCCATAGGGGGGGGATAATATGGCCACTCATATATAATTCATAAGAAAATCACAAATAACCTATAAATAAGATGTAAAATGACGACGTAACTTGCATTGTTTATTAATATATGACAATTTTTATTATTCAGAATGAAAAATGGAATACAAATAGGACTTAACACAATTTTTTAAAATAGCTTCAAATCTTTGAAAATAATCTTTAAACGTTTAAGATTTATCAACATTTATGCATTAATGCAATGTATAATTGTTAGAATTAACAAAAACTTCTTAAATAGAGCGTCTGTGCTGCGGCACAGCATCCCGCTCGCTAAAAATGCCGTATATCCCAAATAGATGGGATATATATGACAACTAATTAAACAAACAATACAGGAGCAAAGCACTTGTATTTTGCTATACAACATGCTTTACTATTCCTCTACACATATGTATTGCAAAATAACCACTAAGTCTTTTACACGCTCTATAATAATCATTTTATGTAGATTATAAATTATGATGGCACTACTTATTACAGTAAAAAATCGATTTAACTCGCAATAATTTCATTAATATTAACAGTAAAGAACTGAAATCATAACATAATACTAATATACCATAAAGGCATGTAACAAAGTAATTGACGGAAACTTATCCCCACTCCTTCTATTTTTTCTGACTTCTGCGGCGTATTTGCTGACGCGGCGTATATACCGGGTTTACCCTATGTATATCAGTAGATATTTGTCTCTAATATCTAACTGAGGTAGGATTCTGTGGACTAATCACCCACAAATCAGAAAAACTATCTGATTCGAGAAACGAATATAGGCCTCGGACAAAAGAGGTCTATAGACGTCCTATGCTCCACATAAGGAGATAAAAGGAGTCGTTCGTTTCCTTGCATAATGCGTATAAGACATAAAAAAAAAGACTTTGATTTATCAAACAAACAAAGAAAGAATTAAGTGATTGTGCGACACAGCGGCATCGCGTGTGCCTACGCATTTTAACGAAAGTTGCTGTAGGTCGTAAAGCTTCGACGTTCACTGCCGAACATCAACAGTCGCCGATTAAGAGTCGAAATATTTCTTCGTATGCGGACGGCAAGACAGTCTATAGACCTCTTTTGTCCGAGGCCTATATTCGTTTCTCGAATCAGATTGTTTTTCGGATTTGTGGGTGATTGGTCCACAGAATCCTACCTCAGTCAGATATTAGAGACAAATATCTACTGATATGTATACTGATGTATAGGACCTACAGTTTAACGCCGAATCCGAACGGCGCTGATGATCATAGATCTTTTGATCACCAGATGGAGCCATTTTTTGGCTCATTAAACGCAAAAAATCGCGTTTGGGCGCACGTGGGATTGACTCGTAGACAACTCGGGTCTACAAATCGCGAGTCAATCGCACAGAGCGGTGAGCCACTCGACGCTACCATTATGCAAGGAATCTATGTTTTAATTATCGCGATATTAGCGAGAAATATTTGTCCCTCGCTTTTCTTTTTCGGACTTGGATTAAAACTTGGTTATAGTCGGATAGAGTCATAGGGATTATTTCGTCTTGCCGTCCGCATACGAAGAAATATTTCGACTCTTAATCGGCGATTGTTGATGTTCGCGGCAGTGAACGTCGAAGCTTTACGACCTACAGCAACTTTCGTTAACATGCGTAGGCACACGCGATGCCGCTGTGTCGCACAATCACTGAATGGGTTTTGACTCCTGGGTCTCTCGGCCGATCTCGGGGGATGATGAATTGCGCGTACGTCCCTTGCCTTTTTGCCGTGATCCCGAGACTGGGGACAGTAAGGGGGCGTATAACGGCATATCCGAGAAATGTGCTGTGGATGGCTGGCATTGCCGATACGAGAATGGACGACGTCATAGTCAAAAATATAGGTGAGATTGAGGTTAAGCCCCGGTGGAGTTGCAAGCTCGCGCTCCTCCGCATTCAACTGGTCACGCACAGAAACGATCAAGGCGCTTTCTGTCGTAGCTAGCTACTGTTGAAAATTGGAACGCTACAATGATTTATGTTAAACTCTTCTTTTCAGAAATATCTATATGCTTTTCAAAACCGTACATACCTGAACTATGCCACAAAAGTATCTCTGACAAATTTCTGATTGAAATGATTTCGTACATTCAGGAACGCCGCTTTTGTTGCTTTAAAATATGCTCGTGGTGTAGCAACTAATTTTCAAATCGATTTATACAACACAAAATGAGCAAATGTATTATATATTTATTGCATAAACTTCAAATTTTATAAATTGCCTTTTATTTTCGACATATTTCAAGAGTGAATTTATTTATAATTTTGGGTACTTAATATGTGTTTAATCAACAAATATAATATATTTATTATATAAATTTCAAATTTTATAAATTGTCTTTTATTTTCGAAATATTTCAAGAGTGAACTTATTTATATTTTTGTGTATTTAATGTGTATCTTTAATCAACACACATCCGAAGAGCTGAGGCAGCACGTATTTGAAATACTTTTATTCGAAAACATATAATACAAGTATATTTTGTATTTTAACGGAGCACATGAAGATATTACATATTTTGAACTTAAAATTGAAACTATTTTTGTAATTCAAATAGTAAGATTGATTGTCAATTTTAGTATTTGAAATACAAAATACAATTCTCTATCACCGAGACATTACCTTATTTGTCATTACAAAGATCAGTGCTGTACTCATTTTGGTTCGCTGCAAATTATCTTATTTATAATTTTTAATAATAATATTTTTTACTATTTTAATATCGACAAATATCCCAAGTACACTTTTATACTATATATATAGTCCACTTCGACGTATGATGCCATGCTGTCTCGGCCTCGTTAACCCCATTTCGATTTTCTACGTCGACATCAATGATATAAGATCACCGGGATGGCGGTCCAAATTATTAGCATATTGCGTGTCCCGGCATACAGCGCGAAGTTTATGCCGAAAATACGTTGCGCCGTTAGCCGCCGTAGTTGTCGCGCTAAAAGAACAAACAACCGAATCGCCAGATTTCATCCCCCACCGTCATTTCGATCGGGAGAGGGCGGGGTGTCCGATTTGTCGTCGGTCTACAATATGGAGTATTTGTATCGGCTTTAAGGGATGCGTTTGCGAGGAGAACGTTTGCCAGAGTTCGCTGACGCCTGTATTAACACAGTATCATATATATTTCCGAAAGTCGTTTATGGTCGTTTCACTTTATATTATTTGAATAATTATAATTATCCATTTAAATGGCCACGAGTCGTAATTGTGCTAATCGGGATTAAAGAAAAATTATTATCAAATTGAAGAAGACTTATTGCGAAACTGACCGATTGTATTTCAAAAAATATTTAACTCATTGATTTCAAACTGGAGAAAGATTTTAAATCATTAAATTAACGGACTGTAACGAATAACGCTTTGAACAAAAAGAGATAAAGAAGTTCTATTCTTCCATTATAATTTTGCGAGCGGAGTTTTACACTTTAATAGAATTTTAATCTCAGATTTAATTATCGGGGATAATTAAGGAGGTGTGAATGAAGGCAATTATATTCGTGCGAAAAATGGATCGATCATATATTTTTACAAAAGAATCCGAGATCAAGGAATTGTAATAAAACGCGCGATTTCTGGACTCGTTCCCTTTTTCAGGGTCTCTCCTGATTAAAAGGGCCACTTCAATTCATCACTTTCTCACAGACAACTGACATCCAGGATATGTGTATCAGATAACGATTCGCGACGATATACGCAGATAATTCTATCGTTCTTGTCGCGCGGCGCATTCCTTAGACAGATAATTCCATCCATATATGCACTCGCGTGTAACTCGCGCGTGGAACGCGCCCGGGCACTCGGCGATACCAGGAACCACGTTCATCTCGGACGACTGTCGTCGTGTTTTTCTTGCATTGTGCTGACCACGTATGATCCCAAGAGACGACGTCTAATACGGACCCGGCGTTGCCAGTCTCGACTATAAGGTGGTTGAAGCAGCAAATCCGATCATTTCAGGGGTATCTTATTATTTTCAACTATATATATCTTCCTCGACAGTGATAAAACAGCAACATTTACACGTTATTTAAAGTTTGTTTGTTTTTTTTATCCCCGCAGTAGAACAACTCGCGCTTTCGTTAAACATGTACCTATCTTATTTAAAAAAAAAAAAAAGAGTATACTGATTCAACCGCAGATTTAGAATAAGTGTGTTGAAAAAACTGCGCGAAGAGAGGAGCTGCTGATTATTATCATTCGATCGTTGTCATTAGTCTTCATATATTGAGACTATCTATCCAGCTGCGTTTTGATATTTTTCTCATTCGCGTCTCTAAATTATATTGGGCGTACAAATTAGTTCAGTCCGTTTTTTTTGTGTTCAAAAATGCACTTATTTCAAAGCAAAATGAATGAACAAGATTAATTGAAAGTATTGTCCATCGCTGGCTACTACTTTTTCCCATCTCTCGGGCAATTTTCGAATTCCATCTCGGAAAAAAAATGACTCGTCTTTGGAGGCGGTCGTCTTTTGGAAGACGAACCGAACTAATTTGTACTCCCAGTATGATTTTCTCGCGTCAAGGATCGGCGAAGATCGGCAACGTTGCAACGTTCTTGCACGTGTTACACCCCGATATGTAGACGGTACAACGCGCCGTATCCGAGACTTCTCCCGTCCTCCCTCTCTACCATATTTTTCTTCTCACTCCGACGTTGCACTCCACTTAGAGTTACAATGTTGCTCGCGAACCGGCAAACACCGTCCTGTGAGCCGACGCGACGTGGAGCAGCGCGCGTGCAACTCGCAATTCTACACGCGCAACTCGGATTTCCAACGCGTCTTTCGTGCACGCCGTCCCGCGCGACAAAGCCCGCTCTCACGCGAAACGTGCGAGGGCTCGTAGAAAGAAACTAAAGCGACTCGCGCGTCAACGCGCTTGAAAATCGACGACGCGTGACGCGCGAATGTTGCACAGCCGCGGTGGCGGGTTAATTGAATCTGCACGAGTATATCGAGGCGAGAAAGGAAACTTCTCGCAACAACGACGAAAGTATCATTTAACAAATTAGTTTCCTCCTAAGAAAACTTTTCCCTTTCAGAGCATTCTTCTGAATTCTTTAAGAAAAAATGCACTTTTGTTGAAAAGAGATTAAGGTCGATCCGTGGGAAAAAATGTCATAAAGAAAAATGAAACGCTATAACTGTTTCAGTTTTCCAGTATTTTCATAATCCTTATTTGTAAGGGTTTGGCTTATAAAATATTATTTGTATAAGTCCCCCCTTCAGTGTTTTTATTCCAGTTTTTGTGAATCAATGTCCCAGCCACTATTTTGATATTTAGCTATTTTATTTGTCAATGGAAGTTCCATAAACTGACGTGAGATAAAAATAAAACGTTTTCGGGAAATGCGTACCATTATATTTCGTAATAATTTATCTTTTTTTTTTTTTTTAGGCATAACACAGCAGCAATGCTAGTACAGTTGTGTACGTTCATATACTTATTTATATCTCAGTATAATTTAATGAGTACACTATAAATTATATTAAATGCATTATTCAAAGTCAAAACGCAACTATAACATTCGCGACGTTGACTTTGTAAGGAAAAGTTTATGCGGAAGAGCAGCAATCAAGCTTTACGTAGATTGCCTTGTGATCGTTGTAGAGTGATACGTGCATGCAACTAAGCGTATTTTGTTGCATTTTGAAACAGGAGAGAGAGAGCGAAGGAGCGCCACGGCTGATAGGTCGCGCGTAGTTTATTGATCATGAATTCGAGCCTGTGTTTAGACGCCAGTATCGCGACGCCGTAATGTGAGAATCGTGCGCCGTAACAGGCCGAGGAGGCAACAGCCGTACCAAATCGTTAAACGCCTCACGCGCCGTGTTTAATTTTTAGCTAAACGTCATAACAAACGGATATCTTTCGTTTGGCACTTTGTGTCGAGTTCTGACTCAAGAAATCAACTGGATCATAGCATGGGATTTTAAAACTATATGCTTCTCTCTCTCTCTCTCTCTCTCTCTCTCCCCCCCTCCCCCCCCCCCTCCCTATCTTATATATTTGTATTTACGTTTTTATTTTTGTTCTGGGTAAATATGGAGAAGGGGGAGTCAGTCCCGATAACCTTGATCTTGACAACATATACCATATAGTATCAAGTTCATGACCCTGAGAAACCTCCAACAAGTTTTAGCCGCCGCTCGTTATTCGTTAAAAAATTTATTGATAAAAGAACTGTGAAAAAATAATTTTTTTTTTTTTCTACAATATAGAACAAAAAAACTCTCTGCTTTAAAAACACATATTATTCCACATAGATTTTTAGACAGACGTTCGCTGTCCGTTAAAAAGTTATGATCTACGCGAAGCGGGATCCTAACTCACACCATCCTGAATGGGTAGGGTTAGGTTATTTTTAACAGTAGTGGAGCCCCCCCCCCCC
>NW_017276833.1:762946-764272 GCF_001594065.2 Cyphomyrmex costatus | reverse complement strand
GGGGGGGGGGGGGGGCTCCACTATTGTTAACTATAATCTAACCCAACCAGCTTTCTCTTGTTCCTTTTCTTTCTTCTTTTATTATTCATTTTATTGTGCTCTTTAAGATGAAATTGTCATCAGAATAATGACTGATCAATATAATTAATCAAATTAACGTTATTTGCTTGGAGTGTAACTGTTGAGCAGTTACCGTCAGGATCTTTGAGTTATTCAATACAGTATGTGCGATTATAAGAGTTCTCGAAGTAAAAATTTATTATTTTTCTAAGAAAATTCTAAGAAAAATAATTTATTATTTTTTCTAAGCAATTCTGGAAAACTATTTTCCCAGAATTTCAGCTTTTTAGTTATTTCTTTCCTTTCTACTTTTAATATTCATTTGATTGTGCTCTTTAACATGAAATTGTCATCAGAATTTATTTCTCGGTTGTGAGGGAGCTCACTATGATTAAACATCTTTTTATCCTTTGTTAATTTTAAGTTATAATTTATTTATGTAATTTTTATTGTCTCTGAAGAAGGCTCAAAAATGAGTCGAAGCATGTACAAGCTTAATTTTTTGCAAAAATATATGTATAAGGACTCTTTTTTTAATAAATAAATTGAAAAATGTAAATAAAGGGCATGAGAGTCGAAAAATTAAAATAATTTTAAATGTAAAATTTTTAAGATATATAACATAGAATTTTAATAGATGTATATGTTTAAACAAATAGATGTTGTTAACAATATATTGACATTATATAATATTACATTACATGTTTCGGCTTCTATCGAGCCATCTTCAGATTTTTCTTCTTATAAAATTGGATACGCAACGGACATACAAGATAGTAGTTCTCTGATGAATTGTAATTTGAAAATCGATTAATTTTTTGTAATAGATAGATTCGCTTGATATGTATCGGCGTTACGTGAAGTTATCTCTGCGCTTGTGATCCTAGTGCCCTTTCGTTCCAAGTTAGTTTTTTGATTTATACAGGAGTTTGTTATTTAAGAATTATTACATGTTTCAATGAATCGAGTTGATGCAATGACAATATTTCATCAGTATCACCTAATTAATTATACATCACATGCTTGGGGGAATTAATTGTAAGTCCTAGAGCAAACTGTGTGAATAAGGGCCGATTGTTCCATCTTTCGGTAAAATTTACCTGTCAGGTAAATCTGGCAATCCGTGCACGTGATTGGATAATCTTGCTACTTACCTAACAGGTAAACTTTATACCTAAAGATGGAACAATCGGCCCTAAATGATGATTCTCTCTCTCTCTCTCTCTCTCTCTCTCTCTCTCTCTCTCTCTCTCTCTCTCTCTCCCG
>NW_017276833.1:690764-762814 GCF_001594065.2 Cyphomyrmex costatus | reverse complement strand
CCCTCCCTCCCTCTCTCTCTCTCTCTCTCTCTCTCTCTCTCTCTCTCTCTTTCTGCGTGTGTGCGTGCATTTTTCTGTTACTCAAGAATACTAGAGTACTGTACCCTCAACCAATTTATCAAAAGAATAGTATTTAGAAGATAATTACACGATACAAAATTGATATCAAAGAAATATGCCTTTCGGCAGAAGTTCGGCAATGAAAAAAAAAGTAATCGTTTCGAAAGGGTGCGCGTCGCATTCTATTCCCTCCTCCAGTCCTCGTGAATTTGACGAACGATAGCTGTTCGTCGACGCAAGTTTGGAGCGACAATTAGCGTAACGAGGAGATCTGCTGTCTCCTACAGCCTACGGGAAATTTCAGCAACCCTATACGTTCGAGGGTGAAGCTTCGCGCTCGAGGGAGGAAGTCGCGTATCTTGGGATAGGCGCGCGAACGCGTAACGAACGCACGTATAAAGCTTTCGTCAGACGACACGATATATGTATTTTTACTTTGTCCTATCATGATACTTGCGTGCACATTATGAAATACAATAGTTTCCGAATAATTGATAGAAAAGCGATTTTTTTGCCGAATAGTAATATATATTGTTCCTCATATGTATTTCTCTTCAGAGAGAAAAATGATTTTTCTACAAAAACACATCATCGAAAAAAAAAAAATATGAATCTAATATCCTATCATTCAGCAAAAAATCGCTTTTTCCAATAATTATTCGAATAATATTCCATTTTATAATATTAACGCAAAAAATATAAATAAAAATATCAATGTCAAACAATTCTATTCCGTTATTGTACCTAGTTCCTTGTACGTAAATTAATTTAGAAATCTAATTGATTTGTTTATAAATCAGTGCATGTGCTTTTTAAATATACAATAGAAAACTGAAATATTGGTCGCGTTCAGCAGACTCAACTGTTGTACAACTGTTGCATGAGAGTCTGCTGAACGCACTCCGCTCAGCAACCGATACTCAACATGTTTCGAGTGAGCGGACGCCATTTTTTCTATCAAACTTTTCCTCCGCTACTTCAGTTCAACATGTTGTAACGCAATCTGACGGCGCCCATGCGTAAAATATCATTTGAGGTTAGAAGTCAGACATCAAATATGGACTTAGTTTACGTCTTGTAACTATTGACAATTATAGTTTTGTATTAAATAATTTTTAATAATATTTTCAGATAACGGATTACTGATAACTGTAACTGATTTTCTTCTTAGGCACAAATATTGTAGATCTTTTTGATGTTAATACCGTAGAGGTGCCAACAAATAAAAAATTCGGATGGAATCAGTCTCAAAATCTTATTTAATCTGTTGCGCATTATTCAATATTATTTGTCACAATTAATAACACAGAACGTATACATACATAATACCAAAAATAAGGTTATAGCCGTTATAGAAAATATGGTCACGTGATAGCAGTGATCAGACCCGTTCAGCAGACTCGGTCATGATCAGTGAGCGCTCACGGATCCGCTCCACAACAGTTGAGTCTGCTGAACGCGACCATTGTATGATATTTCTTTTTATATGATCTCGCGATAACACAGAAAGGTTGCAACACTTTTTCGACGAATTTCAGAATGTGGCTTACTTATCGAGAATCAGTTCTCACTTACAGGTCTAATTTTACGTTCAACCGCTTAAATTAAACTATTATATAAGACTTTGTCAAACAAATTAACGTAAGAAAAAAATGCAATATAAATTTTATAAATCATGACAAAGGCTTAATATGCATCTTAGGATAGGAGATAAAGAAAGATAAAGGGAGAGACAGAGAGTTGGTAGGGTAGGAGTTGGTAGGAGGTAGCTACCCCCATCGTAACGAGACAGGGAGAATAGAAGCGACGCGCGACGGAGCAACCCCATTGAGTCGAATGAAGGAGGCCCTCGTCCTTTCATACGGACGTGCAGCCCGCCCTTAAACAGCCCTAAACTAAGTCAATTTAGTTTTGACATTAAGTGTGACTGATCGTCCAGGCGTCCAGGATCGTTCTTTTAAAATGACCACCCAACGTCCTGGTGCATCAAGAAAAATAATAAATAAAAAATAATACGACTCGCAAACCGTGGCTCTGGTGGCGTTTTTAAAAAAATTTTCTGACTGAGGATGAGGAAATATTGAACATGTAAAGGCAAACGCAGTGTCTTTCCTTTTTCTTTCTCTCTTTGCTAAATTATCCGTCAATATTTTTTTCCTGGGCATCAATTTGAAATCAATTATTTTTAATCAAAATTTAATAGTTTGCTAAAAAATTCTTTGATTTAAATTATAATTCCACTGAAATAAAAATTAAAATAATTTTATACTATTGATTTTATGTTATACACTTCGCAAATACCTAAATGTTCTTTGATATTCTTGTTCATTTTTTAAAAGAAATGCAAATTTTTTTAATAAACATTAATATTCTGTATAATTGTACAAACGTTTTATTTAATGTGTTTCTTTATTATCGAAAAATATTTTAATAAAAATACTTCACTGAGATAGGAGGATCTCGTTTGCCTACAATCCCGATTGCACACATCACTCACATTGGCCGATGCCTAATAACTTTTCTCTGCTTTACCAATGAGATTATATTATTTTTAAATCAGTCAATCAGAGCGAGCAATGTGTGCAATTAGCCTTCTCCACTGAGATATATAAAGAGAGTGATATTTTCGAGACCAAATCTTTACGTCTAGCCAAGATATTTCTGAACAAAAAGACAGCGATCCATGATTTCTCTTGTTTTCATAGAAATGTATTAAGACGATTCGCATGCATTGTTAGAAAAACTCGCACAACTGTAGGTACGCACAGCAGCTTTTGCGGTATATTATGCTTTGCAAAGGACGAATGCGTGACATCATTCGCGGCAGTATGTACGTGCCCAAGTGGAAAACATCCGCGGCACCAATTATCCATTTTTGCACGGAATTATCGCTGGCGACCGAGATAAAGCTGTCCGGCTCGCGCTGTATACAAATCATTCGCGACAATTGCACGCAAATTAGTTGCGGATAAGTCCGGGAATTCGTGAACGCCGTCACGTTCGGGATTTCGATCTTACTGGATCCTATCGTGCGCATTTAAAAGCAATACTCGTTTCTCTGTCCCATTCTGTATCTCAAACAATATATCGAGCACCAAAGTATTTTTAAAACATATAATAATTCTTAAATAACAAAACTCCTGTATAAATAAAAAAAAAAAAAGACTAACTTCGAAAGAAAAGGAGTCAAGCGCGGATAACTTCACGCAACGCTGATATACATCAAGCAAATCTATCTATTACAAACAATTATAAGCTTACATGTTTCGGCTCATTTTTCAGCCTTCTTTAGAGACAATAAAAATAACATAAATAAATTATAATTTAAAAATAACAAAGGATAAAAAGATGTTTAATCATAGTGAGTTCCCTCACAATCGAGAAATAAATTCTGATATGACAATTTCATCTTAAAGAACACAATCAAATGAGTATTAAAAGAAGAAAGGAAAGAAATAACTAAAAAGCTGAAATTCTGGGAAAATAGTTTTCCAGAATTTCTTAGAAAAATAATAAATTTTTACTTCGAGAACTCTTATAATCACACATACTGTATTGAATAACTCGGAGATCCTGACGATAACTGCTCAAGAGTCACACTCCAAGCAAATAACGTTAATTTGATTAATTATATCGATCAATCATTATTGATCGAATTTATGTCTCATTTGATTCAGTCAGTAGACTTTATTTTGATTTTATTGGTCTCCTCTTGAGACGAATAAACGTTATGTTTCGCCACTGAGAAATATACTTATTAAACAATAAGTATCCATTAAATACGAGTATAGTAATTATATGTACGATTTTTGAGATAGAGATAATCTATATGTGTATAATGAGAGTCACAAAACGGGATGAGAATCGATGGGTTGAGAGGTTACGAAATATCGCGGCGAAATATTGCGAGGCCACGCTGAGAGCGTGACATCGCGGAAAGAAATCCTTCGGAGAGGACACACGCGGTACGTACGAACGTCGCCGGCCGTCACGTCCTTACGACGAAAGGAAACGAACGCAGAAAACGTAAAAAGACCGTCCGTGAAGCCCGTGACGTCAACGAAACACCGGGCACAAGTCGGGTCAGCTGGCCGAAAGCCAAGCTGTAAAATAATGGTACGTTAGTCCCGGTCCTAATCGCCAGATCGACGTGCCTTAAATTACGGCCTAATAACGTTCGTAATAAACGCGAGTATAGAATCGCATTTTTTTCTTTTTTTTTTAACCCCGTCTGATTTTCTAAAATTCGACACGCGGTTCTGTTCGCAACATTATCGCCCACACGGGAAGAACTTTACCAAAGTGCGTCGTCTGGACATTTGGATAGAAGAATCTTCAAATGTCTCTGTGTTGGACTGTCAAAATACATAATTATGTTTACGCAGTTATTACGATTTAAATGACCTATACCGATGCTTTATTAATTAAGTTTAGGCAATTCTTTTTTAAATTTGTAACACATAAAGATACATACTTATTGTTATTTGATTTGACGAATGTAACACTTGTCTTCTTTAGTAATTTGATTAAAATTGTATTATAAAGAAGAATCTCATCTCTCGTGTCTCTAAATGAAATGCCATTACGAGAGCAAGCTTTCGTTCATTCCTATTTCATCAAAGATTTTTACGTTAATCTTTTTAAAGCTATATCGACGTTATTTTCACTAGAGGGAAAACGCGCCTCAATTTTTCGCAAAATCCTATTTAGTTTATCGTTCTGTTTGCGAAACGCGCTTATTGCCGCGGATATACCGACCCGACGACTTCTGGCTAAAGTAATTTTCCCTTCACGGAATCGGCGCAGGTTCGTTCGCTGTTTCTCCTTTTTGTTTTTTTTTCCTCTCGCTTTGTTCCGCGTGCGCCATCGCCATCGCACGTTGATGTATCACGCAGGGTGAGAGAGCGAAAGCGTGGAGGTGATAATAAGCCGTAAAGACTGTGAGACGCGCATCGGGAATGCGTGAAGTATTTACTCCCCTTATATATGCTTCGACGGACCGAATGATCCCACACGGGACCGAAGTGCGGGTCCAATCGTCGTAGCCTGTCCATAATTCAGCGACGTTATGGCAAAAGAAGATGTCACTCGCGCGCAAGCCGCATTACGGGGGCGAAGGGGGGGGGGGGGGGAGGATCGTATGATCCTTAACTGACTCTCGAGCCATTACATGTAACAGCGCCTATACCTACACTGTAAAAAAATTTCACGCGTAAAAATAGTAGTAATACTACTGAACTATACTACTGGAACGCGCGCTCTGAGGCCGTCCGTCTGAATAGAAAGAGAGTGAGTCCAGTTTAGGTTACTTCGTAAAAATTACATAATTTGTAGTGGAAATGTATACAAATGTGTGACTTTATGCAAAGAATAGTACATTTTACAAATAAGATGAAAATATTCAAGGACCCTTAATATAACAATCAACATAAATTAAAAGGGCGAAGTAAGAGTCAGAAGTAAATTACATTTAAAACAATATTAAAATGTCGACACATTTAATTCTAAATTTGAAACAATAGAAATATAATTACAAAAAATCGCTTAAAATCAAAAACATGATGCCCGTTACTTAAATTTAAAAAACATGCTGCGCGTAACAAGTTTCGACTCCTTGATCGAGCCCTCTTCGGACTTAAAAATAATCTCTTTCGTAGATAAAATTATTATAAATAGTCAAAATGTAATATTGTTGTTGAAAAATTTGATAATTCGATAATTTAGTACATTTTACATTTGATAGTGTAAATGTATCTTTACATCGGTTGAAAAATTACAATAACAATACTATATTTCATTGTTTTTATGTAAAGGTACAGATTTTTGTAATATTATTTGAGATAATTATTATTATCTTATGTAATGTTACAATATAATATGTGATATTACCATTATCTTATATAATATTACAAAAATTAGTACGTTTACGTAAAAATTGTGAAATGTACTATTGTTATTGTAATTATTCATCCAATATAAAGATACATTTACAGTACTATCAGAGGTAAAATGTAGTAATTTTCAGTAAAATTGCACAATTATTTGAAAATTTACGTAAAAATTATAAAATACAGTATTGTAATTGTAATTTTCCATCCAATGTATAGATAAATTTACACTATCAGAGGTAAAATGAACTAATTTTCGTAAAATCACACAATCTTACATATTTCCACTATAAATTGTGTAATTGTTACACATATTATTTATGTAATTTTACGCACTCTTTTTTGTAACCTATATCGTGGTAAAAATTAACGTAAATCTCGCTCACTGTTTGAATAGAATGAAAGCTTCATCGAGCATTCAAATCACCGGCATCGCGCGCGTGTACATTGTCGCGCTATCAGTCGCATGTGACGCGCGATCATTCTATGCAAAAAAAAAATATCGCTGAGCTAAGAAATATGACGAAGGGACACGGGGGATGGAAGGCGAGAAGGAGGCGTAATATTCATCGCGCCGTCGGCTTGCGGCAAAGTAACGCGAAATAGAATTTATTGGCGTAGACGAGGGAGTGCCGGTGAGTTTTTCAAGTCCCCCCCGGGACTCCGTTGCCTCGCCATTCGACTCGCCAGTAAACCACGACTCGTCTCATGAACGTTGCAGAATGGAGCATCGTGCGAAAGGGTTACGCGCGAGCGCAGGCTCGGTTTCAGATCCTTGTATAAGAATCCTAAGTGACTCGCGCAGAGAATACAGGACGACTTGCTTGACTGAGAATTAATTAATTCACGCTGCCTCGTTATTAAAAAAAAAATTTTCTATTGGGAGCACAAATTAGTTCGGTCCGTTTTTTTTGTGTTCAAAAACGAATTTATTTCAAAGCAAAATGTGAATGAACAGATTAATTAAAGTATTATCCATCACTGGCTACTACTTTTTCCCATCTCTCAGGCAATTTTCGAATTCCATCTCGAAAAAAATGACTCGTCTTTGGAGGCGATCCAATTTTGGAGCCAATTTTCGATTTCTGCGAAAGAAGTGAACCAGTGACTTGCCAAATCGTGGATGCATCATTCGGAACAACCGCAGTAATCAGAAGGAGCAATGGGTCCGGAGAATACAGCGGGTGCGGTAAAACATTCCATTTAAGCGTTTCCAAATATTTTTTTTACGACTTTTGCGACATGAGGCCGAGCGTTGTCATGAAGTAAAATAACTTTATCATGTCTTTGCTCGTATATTCCGGCCGTTTTTCTCGCAATGCACGGATCAGACGAATCAATTCTAGGCGATACCGATCGCCCGTAATGGAATCGCCAAATTTCAGCAGCTCATAGTAAACAACACCCTTTTGGTCCCACCAGATACATGCATGATCTTCGAACCATGAATGTTCGGCTTTGGTGTTGAGGTCGATGGCAACGATTGACCGGGCTTATGCGTAGTATTTTTTTTTCTTGGGGTTGTCGTAGAATATCCACTTCTCATCTCTAGTCACAATCCGATGCAAAAAACCTTTTCTTCGTTGCCTTTGAATCAGCTGCTCGCAAGTGAAAAATCGCCTTTCAACGTCTCACAGGTTTCAGTTCATAAAGCATCCAATTTCCTTGTTTTTGTACAGACTTGTTGAGTTACTTCCAATGATTCTGCAAGCTCCTCTTGCGTTTGCCTCTGATCTTCTTCGAGTAATATGCCTCTAATTCTTTGTCTTCGAATTTTTTTGACTGTCCAGAGAAAGCTATACTTTTTTAAAATCTAATTTAAACAATAATTTAATGTTTATTCTCGCAAAAATATCGTTTTATTTTATTGCCAATGAACCAAAGTTTAATGTAAATACAAAAACATTATGATCTCTTCAGTACTTTTGTTACAATTCTGTTTAAACGGGGTACGATATAGGCTGGTTTTTTTCTCAACGTAGAAAAGGAAATAGATAATAATTATAATAAATTCAAGAGTAAGCAGGTGTATGAAAAAATAAAAATATGCAATGGAATAATTATTAATGTCTTTGCAACTGTGAGACTGTGACAGAGTATCCAGTATTTCACTGTTCAAGAACTGAAGCAAGTGTTGACATATTCTAACATCATAAAGTCTTGCGCAATTTTCAAAAAACCTGTTGGACGGTACAATCTTCGAAGTACCATATGGGCCACATATGTTTTCGATTAGCGCGGACATTTTCCACCTGAACGAAATAGAAACGGGAAATTATCATGCTTACTGCAAGAAAACTCGACAAGTGCAGCTGTTTTCTTGCACCTGTCTTATATGGGTTATATGCATGTGTTTCGAATTAACGCTCACATGAGTGAACACGCGAAAGCGCATTGATTGAATGCATTTTTATCAAAATTTAAGGTTGCCGGGATCTTTTTAACATTTTACCATAACCTTAAATGACACTATGACATCTCTGTATCGTTCGAAATTAATTTTCAGCACTCGATTTGCTCGAAGATCACGTAATCAAGTTCACCATCATTGAAATTATGGAATTTTATATGAGCAGTTACTATGCTGATGCATTGCGAATATTAAACGATATTATTTATCGATGAGGCTTTTTGAGACAATTTCACGAACGAGCATAAAAATATTGCTGCTTTCTAATTAATTCTCGTATAAGCAACATAGCGTGTAATACACGTACAGAGAAATTAACGTAATTACATTTTATAAAAATATTTTATCGAAGCGCGCATTTTTCGTCGCAAGCGGAAGACCGAAGTCTTTTATCTTCGAGAAGTAGCGTTACAACAAGTATATAAACAACATAAAGTAACGACTGCAGTTATAAAATCTCTGGCGAGATCATTTTTATTATAATTAATCGACACGCGCGTTCGAGCGATCGTTGCCGGAAAAACTTTCGTAAGCAACGATGCAAGGTCGACTCGTGTTTTAAACCAGTGACGCGCGTTGCATTTCTTCCTGCCGGATTGTTTGCGTTCGGTACGTTACTAGAATTGCGCATCGCGCAGAATTTCCAGTAAAACTTGTATTAAAACGCAAATAATCTCCAATAGGGAAAATATATGCATTGCACGCCGCAAACTTTATTACACGTGTAAGGGAAGTTTTAAAAGGCATGAAGGCGTATTGAAGGCCTTGGACGTCCGTACGATAACAAGGAAGGTCTGTTATGCTGACGATGCATCCTCTACCGTAATCAAACTTGTGAAACTGAGGTATCGGCGAGTCGCGAAATTAAAGTACCGTGGCGTGCGAACTCGTGCGCGCGATTGTATTTCGGGAAACGATGGCGTTGCTCGTGTTTATCACACTTTGAGCACGTGCACGATTATTTTCGCGTGACGTTACCACGGATGACTACGATATGATACTCCCGGATAAGAGGGACCTTACCTTCAAAACAAAATTTTTAAAAAGGTGGCTTTAAATCGAGAATGATATCGATCTAACAATAAGAATGAAATTTTGAAGACGAAAAAAGTTTGACGGAATGGAAACTGTTGTTTCATTGTAGCAAAGAATTAGTTGCTCTAACAATTCATTAATTAAAACAATAAATTCTGATAAATGGTTTTTGAAAAATTGAAAGAATATATTACAATTTATATTAAGCTAGGATCTTTACAGCACGCAGAATGCGGGTCGCAAGAACCTAATCTAATAACCTCTCTCTAATTATAGTATTTTAGATTGTATATATATGTAATTACACCATAATTACACGGAAAAAAATAGATTCGCTAATTCAGCAAATCTATAACTTGCTACGCGAAATTAACATTTGTAACTAAGAAAATTTAGCAAAGAAACAATTTAACAAAGAAATTATGTCTGTAAGCATTTATTATATTAGTACGCTCATAGAACAAACTCATCTTTGTTAGTATTATCATTGCTATTGCAACAAATTAGTTCAATTGAAATAACTAATTTACATTTGTAATACATGTTTTAATAATTTTAGTAAAAAAAATTGGTACTGTTATTACCAAAAGAAAAGGATTGCGGTTAAAGTGCGAAAATTTTGACGACGGAGATTCTTAATATGTTCTAAAGCCGATGATCCGGCTTTAGAACATATTAAGAATCTAAGACTGTAAAATAATTATCATGTAAATTATTAAATAAATATTACGTATGGTATAAACTGTTGCACAACTTACTACATACATATTAAATAGCATAGCGCAAGATATAACATATCTTTCATTATGGATATTTTTATCTGCGCAAATATTATTAACGTATCCCTCCGTCGGCAAAATTTTCGCACTTCACCGCATAAAAATGTTAAAGTTAACACAAAAATGTTAACTTTAACATTTTTGCATGTCTCAAAAGATCCATACTTAACGTCTTTGAGTTAAAATTAACATTTTATTTTATGCACACACAGTGTATAATATCATTTAAAATTATTTCCCTGCTAAACTTTATGCTACAGATCAATTTGTTTGATTATTTGCCGCGGACAGAAATCGTGTTATTAGCACGTTAATTTTTCTTTTAACCAGATTTCACAACTTCGCACGCGCGAACGTGATTTTAACATTAAATTTCAACGAGACGCCGCGGTTATGACAGCTCCGGGATAATTTTTTCTTTCGCGAAACTGAACGATGACGAAAGCGCGCGCGAAACGACCTGACGGAATTTGCAAGCCTCACGTGGCAAAGTGCCATAAGCACCGGACCCGGGGGTTGACTGCCGTGGCGACCCACGGTACTCTTTTTATTATTCCGTCGGGAGGGCTCCCTCGGCCGCCGCCGCCGCCGCCGCCGCCGCGCCGGTGGGTTCTTTTATTTCGCGATTTCTCTCTCATTTCGCTGAACCGACCCACCGACACACGGGTCAAACTTGGACCCGACCGCTCTGCCAATTTGGCTGGATTATTGGAAGTCGCCGATCGTCCCGGAGTAATGCAGGAATCGCCGATAAGCGACGCGATAGTTACGACTATTAACACTTCCAGCAACGCTTCCATCATACTTCAATTTGTATTTCCTCATACTTTTTTTTAATATAAAAAAAGACGTTAGAATTAATTCGGTTTTAGATATTGCAAAATATAGGCAAAAAATTTCTTCGCAATTTCTTGGGTGAAATCTCATTCCAAGAGAATGCACATTTTTCACTCTCTTTCAGTAGTGACAATTATTTGGTTTCCTTTCGGCGTGAGGTTTCACTTCGAGAAATTTGGAGAGTAAATTCTGTTTGAAATACAGAACACGAGTGAACCTTTGCTTTACGATAGACGATTCAACATTTTTTTATTCATAATAGTGTACAGATACACTATAAGGAAATGAAAATAGAACTCACGTTTCATGACGCTGGTGATTGCGCTGTACGTTTTATTTGGATCCAAAACGTTGGTCACGCGTAATGACGCGATGCATGGTCATCCATGGGCGCGTTCGTATCATGTCCCATTGTCACGGGGAGGTGCACTTCTTCTTTTTCTTAATTTAATGGCTCCTGCCTTCTTAGAATGAGCGGAGGCGATACGGCCAGATCACGTCTTGAGATTGATTCACAGGGGCTCAGTCCAGAGCCGGCGACCGCTTTTCCAAAAAATTATGATACAATCACGAAATCGGCGTTGCTTGAACGGGCGCCTGCGTCTACGGTGTCGTCACGTCGCAATAACGCGCGTCAGTAGTCCTAGTCGTCAAAGCGACGGACAATCGAGACGAGCCCCATCGCGATTATGGGATCAATGCACAGTCAACGTCGGCATCACACTTTCAAAAATATAAAATAAAAAGCACCCGATCCGAAACGCGTCTGCCGCGGCCGAGCGATTCTTCGGAACTCCACGGGGAGGTACAAGTTGGGATATTACAACAGGACCGATGTAACTTAAGGTTGTCTTTTAAGTCAAACTGAACTTCAGTCCTCGCCTCCTCGACATCCTCGGCATCAGGTATCCCCCCACCACCATCGGCTTCTTTTCAGTCATGTGTGGGATTTACGTGCACTGGGAGTAGTTCTCACAATCGGGGCGGTACCCCGCGTTTAAAAGACGAGTAGCGATGTCACCGTTGCGCTGCGTCACTGTACGCAAACACGCCTACAATCAAGATACAATTAAGCAATGAACCGGAGATGCTAGTTTGTACCAGAAAAGTATGAAGGTTCCAATCACTCACCACTCATCTTCAGATTAATGATGTCAGAAACGAGAAAAGTATAGATATATGATGAAAATTTTAGAAATTAATGTTATAATAAAATAAAAACATCTTCACATTTCCTAAGAATTTTATGTCGGTCACACAAATAATTCCAACACTTTTAACTAGAATATGACTTTTATATAAAGATATAAAGTTTTTTGAGGTCCCGACAATTCTTCACGGAGAGAAGGATTTCTTAGAATTTACCCTGAAAATATAGTAATTATGGTACAATACAATAAATTTAAAGATTTTTACCATGCACTTCAGTAAAATTTATCATACTTATTTTATATTTTATTGTAGTTTTATTAATGAATGTGAGAGATTTACATCAAAATTCTTCGAAATATAATGTTGTCCCACGATTACCATATTTTCAGGGTAAATTTTAAAATATAATTCTTTGATGACCATGAAGGAGAATTAAAGTAATATTTGATAGAATTACATTTGTAAAATCCGTGAATACCTCTCCTATTATTTCGAAATAGGATAAGAACAAATTTATTTTTATTTTCTGATTAAACATAATTCAATTTAAAATATATAGTTATTTATAGATTGTCGAAACATGAAGTTTTTAGTATATCTTATATACTTTGTACGTTTATTCTATCACTTGCAACTGTTGTTTTACTAACAAATTCTTAGATTTTAATATAATTTGCCAGAATTCTTTTACGTATTTTTTTGTTCCTGATGTTACAATCCATAATGATTGTAATGGATAGACAGGAGCTTTAATAAAAAAGCAGAAAACAAACAAGAAACAATTACATGCCAATTGCAGCTTAAGCGATATCTACACTAATTATTCAAATATAAAAAAGCTAATTTGCCGAATTTCTTTAATCTCTTTTCTTTGTTGAGACAACTTGAACACTTAAGTTAATAAGATTTTTTTTATTCAAAATTACTTTCTTGTTTTAGATGTTCTGCGTCAGAATGTAACATAAAAGAAGGTACGATTTCAAATACGATTAAATTGAAAAAATAATACTGTTAATTTTTATTAAAAGTGATTTTTAGATTTGATAGAAAAATGTTCCGCTTCACCATCCACTGAAGTCAGCTAAGCAAGCTAAGATGACACAACATCTTCATCATGCTTAAGATATCAACGCCTGAGTCACTACACGATATGCTGATTCGTAGACTTGGCGAGATTATCAAATTACAAATGCACTTCGCACACTTGAGTATGGGTTTAGAGTCCTTTAAATTGTTATTATATCTTCTTCATGTCTTCTTTCAACTCGTGTTTCATCAATCGTATTCTCAATTTACATATATGCATTCAGTACTATCATATGTTACACAGGATATCAGGGTATCGTCAGCAACAATTAAATGTCAATCGTTGAGTTCAAAAGGTGAAAGATGAATCATTTTTATACAATGGTGTTATTATTCGAAATTTGTAATTATTAATACTATAAAGTTAATGAATCATAAAAAATGGAGGTCAGTCAAATTTTTATTTAATTATTATCAGAAGTTAATATAAACCTTTATTACATTGATATCATTAAAGAGTCATTAATATCTTATAAATAATTTACTTGCGTGTATTTAATTAATAAATAAGCATTGCGACAATTAAAAAAATTCTAAGCGGCTTTGTCCGTTTATTTCAGAAATATATTATTTACAAGACTATTTTTATTTTAATTTACTTGTTAACTTTACCTCAAATAAGTCAGCTACCTTCAGGACTAGCTCGAATGTCCTGTGACATTTCTAGGGCGGATGCTCGTGATTTTTCGGTTCGCAGTCGCGACCCCAAGTGGATCACGATATCGAAAGCGCACCATTAATATCGATCGGGCATGATGCCCCTAGTGGGTTGTGTAGGAAGTGTCAAGTTTCATGTTTCTACACATGTCCGATCGTTCAAATCGTCTTCACCGATCCGGTCGCCCGGGGCGGAAGCGTGTACCAGCTGTGGCTCGCTCGCGGTCTCTCTGATCCCGACCACCACCGGACACTTCCGAAAATCTCTGGGCAATACATCCGGATAGAAGGTCGTGTTGCCGCGCCGGAGAATCCGAGAATCAAAGCAATCGCTGCTCTTGCGGACATACATCATCTGATACATATATCTAAAATGTGAAGTGGCAATGATGATAATGGAGGAGAAAAACTTTCTGGAAATGTCCCAATTGTGCTACGATCTTTCATTTGAAAGAGAATTCAATTTAATTGTGAGAAATTTTAACGAGAATCTATTCCAGGAATCTAATCTCTCTCTGTCTCTCTCTCTCTCTCTCTCTCTCTTACATGTAATATGTAAATTATCACGGATTAATTGCGCTTGCTGTTACGAGTAAAATACACTACGTCGCGACAAATAGTTTAACGTCCAGGACAATAAACAAGGGGGGGGGCAAAAACATAAACATAAAACCTGGGAATTTTTATACGCGTCAGCGAGATTTTCTTCCTTTCTCTATTTTCCGCCTCTGCGAGAAACTCAATGCACCGCGCACATTGTGATTCCGTCGGATACGTTTACGTCTGCGTGGCTTTCGAGAGCTGTCGAGACAAAGCCGCTCTCTGTTCTGGCATTACCGGCAAGCTCCACGTAGATTTTACGAGGCTGTAAAGAAGACGCGTAAACTATTCCTAGGGGGAAGGAGAAAGAGCCGGTGTCACCAATTTTGTTACGCCTAGGATTTCGTTTCGCTGATAAAAATCTTAATTGCTAGTCGCGAATGACGATGTGCGGATAAATTTAACTCTTGTTACAAAGTTTTCTCTCTGTAAGCTTTTAAAAGAGCCTAGGAAACTGACTGGATGAAAATTTAACTTTTTGTATTATAGAATCATATCAAATTTTCAGATTACTTTTTGCGTAAACCTTTTATATCGGAATAGAGATAGAGACTGTAAAAATTACTTAGAACATTTCATAGAAGAGAGAGAAAGAATAGTTTATTTAATTTTTAATACAATAATTCACGGTAAAATGTCATGTACCCGCGAAAAAAAAATATATATAGATTTAATATGTATAATTAAATATAAATTTTATTAAAATTTAATATAATACTTAATAACGATTCCAATAAATGTGGTTTTATTAAAACCTTATATAGATTTAATTTGGACCATATAACGATCCATATTAAGTTATTAATTCAACTTATTAAAACTTGTTAAGACCATATTAAAACATATTAATTCAACTTATTTAAAACTTATTAAGATTTTAATTAAATTATATAAATTGGACTTTAATAAAATTTAATAAGGACTTATTAAACTTAAATAAGTTGATGATATAAACTATATTAAAAATACATACAAGTATGCATTTATTTATAAGGTTATATAAAGACTTTATAAATTCTTTATATGAATTTTGATGAAATCTTTATAAAGAACTTATAAGACTTTTATTTAGAATATATTAACTTTTTTTTCGCGGGTATCGTTTTCTTTGTTCGAGAATGACACGAGTAATCAACTATAGTAAACCGCGATTGTGTATTGCACGTCGCTAATGTTTATATTTATCGCAGTTTGTTATTGCAGGCGTTAATTTCGATGTGTCAACAATTTATTATATAATTCTTCAGCCGGACGCGCTTACAATAGTCGGCATACGAAACGTAACGCTCGGGACAAAAGATATAACAATAAACATAGGCTTGTTTGAAAACCTCTCCTGTCAGCGAGACACTTTTTTCATAATTGAAACTCTATAACTTTTGTCCGCGATTTCTTTTTCATTTACTAGAAAATCAAAAACAGTATACAGTTGTTTTAATAGATATGTTCGCGTGTTTCTTTGTTCCGAGATACTCCAGGCGTTCGCGGTGCGAGAGGTGCAGGAAGAATCAAGGAGTTAAAAATGTCCGGTGCTCCCGCAGGGAGGTAATGATCGGCGCGTGTTCGCGCGCGCGAGAGGTTTCTCTAGAAAAGCGCGCCGCGCTGTTTGCGAGCGTTTTGCATATACACGCCGGGCGTCGTCACCCTGAATTACCTAAGAGCTGTTTACGCACGTGCCAGGATGTTGTAAGGCGCACACTCGCACGCGCGCGCGGCTTCATTCAATTATTGCCACCACCGTTACGACTACCACTTACTTACCCACTATTATTAGCCATTGCGACCGAACCCATTCATGAATTACTATTATTATTGCCGCGGTAATACGGACGTCATGGCGAACGCACGCCCCCGAACAATTCGCGAATCGCTCGCGATCGTCCGATAATTATTTTCGAAAGCCGCGAAGGTAATCTCGTGTCTGAAACGTCAAGTTTTCAATTGTCGAGTTTTACGTTGTTCCAGACTGCATAAAAATCTGAAGAAGAAACTCTATTATACTTGTAAAAGCTTCAGCAATAAATCTTTTCGTTAACAAAGTTGGATCATATTTTACTCATTTCTTTGAGATTTAAATTTTTTGTTTCATGCTCGACACACCGAAATAACATTATTGTTGATTTAATTTGATTGATTTCTTTTAGAAATTTTGACATAATTTGTTTAACATTTATAAATTTTTTACCATCTTATATATACGACTTTTCAATCGTGTGTAACTATAATGTCGTTTTTTTCTATGAAGACTCACAAGATTAATTGGAAACTGCACGAGCGATCTTTCAACGATTAATTTTGTCCGCCGTTTTTTAATGTCTGAGATGGGCTCAATCCGAGAGCCGAAACTTGTATAACTTATTTATATTTATTAATACTTATTTATATTTATTTATTATCATAGTTATTTGTTTGAAGGCGAATTAGCGTTAAGTAATGTTTAAATTAATTATTGAAAATAGTGACTAATTATATGTTTTATTGTTGAACACAAAAATCTTTTTGACTCTATATCGCCCTTGACATATCAATTATCATATTGTTTATTTTTATATAACGAGTCCTTATTTCTTTTCTATTAATTTGTTATTTTTTCTTTTTGAGATTTAAATTTATCTCACATCAGAATTTTCACAATAAAAGAATCGATCGTGCCTTTAAAGTCCAACATTGCCAGCAGAGGATTAAATATTCACTGTTTTT
Organism: Cyphomyrmex costatus; assembly: GCF_001594065.2. Classification (NCBI taxonomy): domain Eukaryota; kingdom Metazoa; phylum Arthropoda; class Insecta; order Hymenoptera; family Formicidae; genus Cyphomyrmex; species Cyphomyrmex costatus. The sequence goes on along the minus strand of NW_017276833.1, from coordinate 745,610 downwards.
CACAGTAATAAGTTGACCAGGATTAACTTCCCGCAAGGGATACAGGTAGATGTAATCTTCGCCATTTACATGCGCAATCGAGACGTTCTCAGACTACTCTCCACGCTTCGTCTTTCTTTCTTATAGAATCCCGTAATTATATGTGAATTTATTTGTACGATGTAAGAGAACGTTGTCCTTTCTATCTCAAGTACGACAGTGACAATTGGACGTTTGAAAAAAAAGTTTGAAAACAAAACTTCGAGGTGGGTGGGTGTGTGAAGACTAGCAAGACGCGATGCGGAGATTTATGCCGCCGTGACAGCTGCTCGTGTAAGTCCTCCAGCGCGATGTTTCTGCTACGTGAGCTGTGCGGAAGGGTGCAGTAGAACGGCCAGGATCAACGCGTAAGGATCACGTCCGACAGTTTCCTTCATTACAAATCGCTTCAGGAAACGGGACGCCTCTTTCACGGCTGCCGTGATGCGTTACGCGGCCTCTTCCTCTATTTACTTTACGTCGCGCGCGCGTTTCCCCTCTGTGCTCTTTTCCCTCTTCCTCTCGTACGTCGGCGAAATGAGAGAATCCGACGCGAGAGCGTGGCGAGAGTACGGGTATATAACTCGAAAATAGTCCGATCCGTTTCACACCGCGCGTCGCGCTCACGAGCGGGATAAATCACGCGTTTCAACCCCTTTTGCCTCCGACGGCGCTTTTAGGACGGCTGAGCTAGGTGCATTCTCGATGCGCGAGGACGTTCTAACGGAACGACGCGCGCTCGGGAGATTTATGTCGTGCCTCGGGAACACGTATAGACCTCGCGACCTATCCAGGATAAACATTCAAATCGAGATTTAATGACTGAAGAACGTATTGGAATGTTCTGGTGTCGTTCTATTTTTTTCTCACTCACTGAATGCCAAAAAAAAAAGGTATGACATGCTTGTGTCAGTATAAGTTTTCTTGTGCTGGTTATCGTATTGAAAGGAACGTCTTTCGACGCAGCGATTTCTCTCGCACCTAAATTAATTCAGTTTCTTCGGTTGGAATAATCGTGAGAGCTCTCCAAAAGAAAATCAATCTCGGGGGACGTATTAGAGGAGGGATAGAAGCTGGTATACTATGTGAAAGATTATGCGGGCACCGAAACATAATATCGAGATAAACCCGATGCGTTTCAATGAACAATTTACCTGCATCCGCGCGCTCGAATTACACCTGCGACAAGATAACATTCGGCCTATATTCCTAATAAAATTCTCAATTAGATTAAACAATACTCAGGATTTTATAATACGCGACCATCAACTCAATTAACTTGAACTCAAGTATTTCCTGGTAGTATCCGCGATTACGTTATCTTTTCACCTCACGGTGATAAATAAACAAATCTGTACAAATGATACTTTTCTTTAAAGAAATATTTTTCAAGTAAATATCATAATGAAATCGGCCTATGACGGTCAAGCAGGATTTTGATTTCTAATGTAATGCGTGAATTTTATTTACCATGTATGTACTTAGTCCCCTTAATCGCGTGCCGAAATTTTTTCAGACTTACAACGCTTCTCTAATCAACTATCCATATCACTTAGTTAAATTGACAAGCAATCTAACAATTTTTGATGCTTATAGCATCTTATTGGATCTTAATAATATATGTTTCAATTTTTTCTCATAAAACTTTTGATTGAAACAATTATTCAACATTACAATAATATTAAAGAATTATTGTTAGTTATACAATATATAGAATTACAACATATAAATATTAGTAATTTGATTTAATAAAATTCAAATGACGAGTTATCACATAAATTCTACGTACGGCAGTAGATTGTATCATATTTCGCGCGAAATAATAGATTAATTAGGTATATAATAAATATTGCAAAATGATATAAAAAGAAGTTTCTTAAATATCACTGTAAACTTGTGTTAGAAAATTTCCTTATTATTAACTTAAGGCTAAAGTTTTAGATGGTTGATTATTCTTAAATATTTTTTATCACTTTCTCACGCAGTTGGGGTGCAAACGTGAGATGCCAATGACGATTACGAAAGATTACTCGTGCGAACCGTCGAAGATATCGAAGGAAGATGTATCGGAAATATCGATGAATGCGGGTTATTTTCGAATCTCAAGTTTCAATTTCAACCGTTTTTAATATACTATGCAGCAGAAGGAGAATGTAGGCGAATACATGTATCAAATGTGTTTCACATATTTCTTTTTATATCAAGTTATTCATCAACTTGATATTTTGAATCCCATTTAATGTAAAAAAAACATAGACATCTATCAATTGAAGTATAATAAATAAATTCTATTTTTTATTAATCTGTTTTCTGTGAAAAATATATTTTTCTCGTTCTTTTGGAACAATTAATTTACGACAATCAAATTGATTGATTCACAATAATTATGGAGTAATATAAATTCACGATGATTCATAAATAAGTTCGATTCGCAAAGTAATTCAATCTGTCCTTGAAAGAAAAAGAAGAAAACAGTCTCACGATATTTTAATTATTTTTACAAACGTAATCGAGACTCCCTATATATATACATGCACTTTCAAGCCTAAAATCCAATTGTACCTCTGAATTTCACGATTTTATGTTGCGAATATATATTGTACCAGGAGACGCGGTAGTGTCTCCGGCCATGTTCAAAAACTGAAAGACACTACAAGTCTCTCTTATCCCTAGCCACCAAAGTCCATTTTTGGGGGGTGCGTAACGACTAAAATATAAAAAATTTTGAATCGAACGTTATACGTCCTGAAAGGCGGCATCGCCGCGAGTGATTTGAGCCAAAAAATTAAAGGTATACAGAGAAGGGGAGTGTGTTGCGTATCAAAATTCGTTTGTCGTGCACGACGGAAAAGTGTACCTAAACTTAATAAGCCCATTCTACAATTGCGTAAGCGTAGTTGTAAATAGTTGTAATTGTATGAATTAACCAATCACAGTCAAATACGAAAAAATGTTCGCCTGTGATTAGTCAATTCCTACAACTATGCAGCCACTTGCAGAGTCGTTGACCCTTCGTTAGCCAATGAGAATAGAATTGAGGAAATTCGGGGTTCATGAGCATAACACGGGGGGCTCTTCGTAGCAACCAGTCTGTCGACATCAGCGATCTCGGGCAGTAGCTTCGGTTAGAACGTCGCGAGATAGAAAATCCTCGACGCAGCGTTATCGTGAAGTGTCCGAACTGTGCGCGACTCAAGGCATCAGCCTCTTAGGCGCTGTCGCGCAGCCAGCTATAACAGATCGCGGCAACAGCCGTGATCATCCATTGAATTCGGTTCAAGGCAAGTAGCCTCCAGCGTCACCGAATCGGATGCGTAATATTGAAACGCAAAACAACGTACTGAGTGCGAAACGAACGATATTCGTCGTAAACCTGCGTGTTTAAGATATACTTACGACTCATGAGAATCTCAGTGAACTTTTAAATGCGACATTTAGTGAACTTTTAAATACGAAACTCAGTGAAGGTGTATGTGTGATTCTTCTGACTACAGGGAGATTGTACGTTCATCTTTCGTATACGTTTGCTCGTTTTCTTGCGACGACGTTAAATCTATACGTGCCCATATACTTTGAGTGAGAAATCGATTTTGTCTTACCTTCAGCGAGAGCTCGCTTTTATCTCTCATTGGGGGATCCGCAAGGGGGAAGAGAAGCGGGTGGAACCAATTAATCTCCCTCGGCAGGCTCCCTCTGATTTCGCACGACTTCTCTGGAGACGCGCACTTTTATCAAGCCGACGGTGCTTGACACATTTCCAGCGACAACGGCACGAATTCCCTTGCCATTTTCCGGACAATTCTAAAGAGTCACCATTCTCAAGCACTCCATTTAACAATCACAGAACTGCAGCTCACACCGAAGTTATAACAGTTGAATAACCGCGGGGAGATCATTTTTTTTCAAATATTCGACCACCTATTCGCGAGAGCGAAATCGATCGTTTCTGATGGGAGTACAAGGATGAATTTTCCGCAGCTTTCTCTCGCTTCTTCTCACTCTGAGATTGCTGATAATTTTCATCGTTTCATTTTCGCATGAATTTCACGGGTTAGTTAAAACGACATAACGTTCCATCTCTTTTTATTTCAGCGAAACTCCGACGCGTTAAAATTAAAGAAACGTCAGTTACACCCCGCCGCGCGGCTCCTGTTTCTCGTTCAGAATCAAATCGCCGTGCGACTCGATATATAACTGCACCGGCCGAAACGATTTTAATCCTATCTTGGGACACGTCCAAGTGAATTCGATGCCTCATGCAACCCTCGAGCTGCGACCGCTCATCGCTCTCCTCCCCCAGAGTTCCTCCACGAAATTGTTCACCTTCCTCGAGAACATATATACGAAGCAGTTTTCTCTCGTACACACCTCACGACAATCAGACGATCACACTTTTCCCTCCGCGATGACCTCCTCGACGGGACACGTCATCCCGAGTAATCGCGGGTCAGCCACTCCGCTCGCGCGCGCGCGCGCGACCGATCCTCCACGTTTGACGAGTCGGAACAGTTAAAGTTCGCTGTTCTTCGCGCTTCCGAGAGAAGGTCGGGGGTCACCCTTTTTGGCGGCGAGTATACCCGCGCGGTACGGCGGCGGCGGCGGCGGCGGCGGCGGGCCTTTTGGAGGACGTCGAGATCCGCACACCTCGCGCGATCAATTCATCAAGCTGGTCGCGTCGCACGTGTGCATTTACACAGCATCGCGCGTATTTGGCAGCTACGTACAACTGGATGCACCGTGCATGTTGAACTCTCCCTCCCCCCCCTCCCCCCTCTTCCGCCTATCATGGACCAGCGCAGCGACCGATTCGTCGTCCCCGCCTTCGTCGTCCTCCTCGCACCTTCGCCCGTCTCCCTCCCTCTCCCTCCTTCTTCCTCCCTCTCTTGCGTCACTGGTTCAGTTTGATGTTGTAACACACGTTTGTTACGGGGACCGTGTTCGAGAGTCTCTCTATATCCCTGGTACCATCTCGCCAAAAACTATACCCTTCTCATTGATAGAGTTGTATTGTTAATGATTGCGCGCATCAGTTGTCACTTTCCGCGTATCCTTGGTGTAATTTATTATTTATTTACGCGCGAGTATATCTGCGTCTCTCTTTTGCTCCGACGAGAGATTCTCATCTTCCTCTCTCTCTCTCTCTCTCTATCATTTCCGCGCTGATCTATACTGTACTCTGTGTACGTACATGTCAATAGGTACTACACCGTACACACACATCGGGTTAACAATGTGTCGAGATAACGCCTCTCGCATCCGATTGGCGCAGCCTCCGACTCCTCGGCCACTCCCACGTAGCATCTGTACGGGCACATCCCCTCTCCCTCTGCGGGGAAATGTAGCCCCTTCGAGTTTCTCCCTCTCCGTCTCTGTCTCCAGCTCGACAGCAGCCCCTCTTTTTTCCGCATCGCCTTTACGCTCCCGTTGCCGCTGCCGAGCATCTTCCCCACATCTTCGCGCTTTATTGTTTTTAATGTTCTTGTGCATGTCGCGATGCATGGGGATGAATGGGGTGAATTTGCACTGCGACCCCCTTCGCACATCTTCCAGATTTCAACGTCTTTTACCGTTGTAAATTCTCTCGCCACCCTTTTTCACGATTCCGTAACTATACATGGGAAGGAAAGCGCCGAGACGGCCGAGGGCCGACAGAATCGATTGTCTTTCTAACTACATACTTATACATATATGATACGTACGTATGTCGTTCGATATTTATTCGACGAACAGCCGTGTAATAATTAAATAATTCAATAAACGCTTGTACGGTCTCGTTCTTAAAGTAATTAGAATCACATAGTGATTTTATGTGGTATTAAAGGGGCAAGTTTTATTGCAATTTTGATAATTTGGGATTTTATTAACACATTTTGTGTTACACGAAATTTTATAAGTAATTTATTTTTGAGGGAATCTACATATTTTATATAATTAAGGTTTAAAGTTGTTACATAATCTATTTATAATATCATTAATTCGTACTTTTGTTTTACAAAATCAACGCCTTTTTTTCTACAATATGATTTTTATAAATCTTTCTATATATTTAGAGCTAAAAATAATTTAAACATATATTACATGCTAAATATAAATATTTATTCCCGTTTCATATTTGCATTTTAATATTTATTTGATATTAAATTTTTATCATGCTTTTATTAGGATATAGTCTGAATTTTTTATTAATACAAATTTAGAAAGTACGACTGTGCAGTTATTAAGGATAATTAAACATTTTAATAAGCGATCGAAAGAATATATAATCTAGTGACCAACCATCCTAATTAAGACCGTAATTACAAATTAAAAGACTCAAAAATTATTCGTAAAATACATAATGTACAAAAGTACAATTTCAAAATACAAAATGTGATACATTTTTGTGATTCTATAACTTGATGCAATTTTGATTGTGACTTATATGATGCTATTAATTAAATATTATTAATAACAGTATATATACAAGAGGCTCCTATGAATAAATCAAATATTAAAATAAACTGCCGTTGAGAGCCAACACTAGATGAAAGTGTGTAATAAACTTTATTTAATTACATAAAATTGCAAATGTTTCGACCTTAGTCCAGGTCCTTTTCAATGCAAGAAAAAAATTCTTTTATGGAGTAAATGATGTCAAAAATAGTGTTGGCTCTCAACGGCAATTTATTTTAATATTTAAATATTATTAGTTATTTACTATTATAATAATATAATGTTCATATTTCATTAAACAAGTCTAAAAAAATGTTTATCTATTAAAAATTGGATTATAACGAATAATATCGATTTTTTTTTATGTCTCTTTTTCCCTTCTCTAGGAGTTGATCACTAGAATATATAATAACAAAGATCCATACAAATAATATATTTATGACATTATAAATACAGTGAAGATTGATGTTTTGTAAATGACAGATGCGCTTTAAAAGGTTTGGGTTATTATAATACATATATTTACATCGCTATTTCTGATTTTTTTTCTCTTTTATACTTTTCTTTGTTCTTATCACGTACAAGCGATTTAAGAAGTTACCTATACACAAAACACCTTGCGCACCATCTAAAGCAAGGAATGTTATTGAATGCACCGAGTATTGGCAGGTAGTAGTTTCTCAAGACACGCCCACCAAAGATCGCATATAACAGCCAAAACCTGGAATCCTCACGTTCGAGAAATTATACCGATATGCGAACAAGTAAAAACCGAATTTCAAACAATTCTATTGACCCTATAGGAAACAAAGCATTATTCAAATCTCAATAATATTTACTTTGAAATATCTCTATTGTGCTTTTAGGTACTCCTGTACGCCCTTTTCTTATTCCATTAGATATAGGTACCTTTTTTCCCAAAATTTCTTTAAACGTGGAATTTGAATTCAAGTAACTCGATCAGATTCTAATAATAAGATGATGAATAATGTATGAGAAACGTTTGTCCTAAAAGTAAAAAAAATAATCAATCTTTAACAAATATATCGCGTAAATAAAATATTTTACTCTTTTATAAATATTTTTAAATATTTCTTTCGCTCTTATTATTTATAATATTTTATTTTATTTTATCTCTTGCAAAAACTTCAAAAAAAATTACCGATTTCGTATTATTTCGTCATGTTGTATTTTGCGATGCGTTTGACTGATATATTTAATTTAATTTCGGACTAAGTGGACTAGTGGAGCAGTTTGTGTTTATCTACCACTTATCTATTGAGACACATACTATTTCATTTCTATTGTAATTAATCTAAATAAAATATGTACTATATATTGTTAGTTTTACAATTTTATTTTTATCATTAATTTTACATTTTATTTAACATAACATAACATTTGATTTAATCTAACAATAAATACCAGTCCTATATTAAAAAAGTCATTTGGACCATGAAGTGCGTCGAATGGTAATAGTGATTGTCGGTAACTGCCCGAATGGTAATTTATCCTATGGTAAAAGTGATCGTCGGTAACTGTCCGATAATTTAACACGAACTTCAACCAAATTTGGTAAAAATTAATAAAAATTAATAGAAAATTAATCGGGAGTGATAGAAAGACCCTGTAAACGCCAAAAATTTCTAAAAAAATTACCGGGAGTGAAAAAAATTTACCGGGAGTGTTCGAAAAAATTCTGTAAATGATAAAAAATCGTACAGTAAATCGGAAGAACGTGTAAAATACTTGTAAAAATTCGGAAAAAATTCTACGAAAATTTCAAAAATATACGGATAAAATTCGTAAAACGAAAAATAATTCCTAACAAAGGAAAAACGCGGGATAAATTCGTATGAGGTTCGAAATGATAAAAATCGGCGGAATAAAGTAATATTTGAGTGTTATATGTAAAATCAAAATTCTTCATTTCCTTTCTTGTTATCAAATAATAAATAAAGAACTTGGTTGAATTTTTTAAGTCTTATGTGTTAAGGCACAGACTCTTGCATAATGCATAAAAGAATCAGGGAAGATCCCATTATCCGACAATCCCGAATTGCACACACCACTCACATTGGCCGTTGCCTAGTAATTTTTCTCTGCTTTACCAATGAGATTATATTATTTTTAAATTGGCCAAAACAAGCAATGTGTGCAATCGGGTATATATATATATTGGCAATCGGAACTTTCCCTTATTTATGCACTATACCACTGAACTATACTAATGGAAAGCGCTCTGCCCTCTGAAACGGCGTAATAAACAGAGACAGCTACTTTAAATCGAGATTCTATATTCAATTTATTTGTTTTCAAACCGCAGGCTGTAATAAATGCGGATAATACAATAATATTTACTTGTTGAAAAGATATACATTGTACATCTTTTCAACAAGTAAAATTCACCGTTTTCTAGATTTAGCATTTATAGTACGAAATCTTTCGGCGCGTAATATTTGGGGAGGGTCACATTTCAGATTATTAGAGTTGCGTTGCAAGACCGACATTTGTTCGGCGCACAATTTGGGGGGACTACATATATTAATAAGACGTTATTTCTTACTTTGGATAGATATTGCGAAGAATATTACTACGTCGACTCGCCATTAGAGGTCTATCGATATTCGCAAAATTCTCGTAAGTGCTGAGACACGCGTACATCTCTTTATATAGAATCTCGATTTAATAACTTACCAAGGCGTATAAGGTAGACTTCCACTACAATGCCTTACTGCGATGAGTCCAGTAGTGAAAGCCGGGACGAAACGCCAAAAATTACGTGATATTCTTCGCAATATATTAGAATAAATTATCAGAGAAATTTAGATTTTTAATTGTAATTCGACTCTTATCGCCCTGTTTAATGTTATTGATTATTGTTACATAAAAGAGTCCTTGAAATTTTCAATTTATTTATCTGCAGTATTCCTGCAAAAAATTTGCTAACAAAGAGAACATTGTATAAATCAAGTTCAATCGATGCGGTCGACGCTAAATGGCGAGCAAACTGCTTTCGCTTGCTGAACGAAGCCATTGGTAACTCCAGTTTGATCTCGCGTGACGTTCAAACATTGAAGCGCGTTTCTGAACCGTCAGCGAGCATTAAGGTAACCGTGCGATTGTTAATCCAAATTAGCCGTGCCAAGCGCATAGGATTCAATCGGGCCACATCATTGATGGGCGCAGTACTGTAGGACTTGACGCAGCGAGTCTGTGAATTGCCCAGGCCAAACATGCCGCTACTAGTTTGCTGGAAAATCGTGAAATAATCGATCAAGTATCGTTTTCAAGATAAATCAGCAAGACGTCACATCTTATTAAAATCTTTTGTGTCCACGCTTACCTGCCAGAAACATAATTTATTCTCAGAACAAGAATAACTGACGAGAAATTTCCCCTCTGGCGAAAACGCTAATGCGGTGACTGGTGCTGAGTGAGCCGGGACGGTTTGACATTTGACATTACCTCGCAATTCGTATAATGCTAGTTGACCTCCGCGACCACCAACCGCTATCCTGCGTGTTGCTGGACAATGACTGACCTGTAAATGTGAAAAATTATTATAAAAATAAAGCGATCTGTATTACATAAAATATAGATTCAAGTATTAAAAATAATAAAAAAATAATTTTACATAGCCTTACAAATTTTTAATAAACAATAAAATCTTACTGATGAAATGACAACTTATAAAATTGAATCACTACAAATAGTAACAATTTTATTCATAAAAAATCTTAATTGTGAGAGGGGAGGGGAGGCTTACCTGATTAAATCTACATACTGCTGGAAATACTTCATTCAAAGGCTTCATTTTGAGATGACCTGGATCAAGGCAATGTAGAATAATGTCCATTACCTGTAAAACATTAATTAATTAAATACAAATTAATAAATAAGATTATTATTGTTTTGTAAATATGTGAAACGTATTGTATAGATTAAATTCTACTTTCTTTATAATTAGTTCTGTTCTTGAAACAAAAATCAATACCTCTACAAGAAGATCACTCATCTCACTCTGCATCTTGTCAATTAATTGTTCGACAATCCTGAGAATCTCTGGTTTTGCCCTGGTCAAGACACTTGCACCTAGATTAACGTTTAAGGTCTGGGCATTCTGTTGGAGAGTGTTAAATCTGGCTACTTCGCGAGCCATAGTAGTGATAAAGGCGGCTGGTCTGGCGGTAGCGATTAGTGTTAAAGCATGACGTGCTGTGCGACAAGAGTCGGCTTGCGGCGTGAGAGGAAGGCCGTATGTCAGACTCGGTACCAACTTATCTGCATCACAGCACATTTCCAATAGGCCTAACAGAACCTATGACAAACATTGTTAACAATTCCACCATTAAAAATAATAGATAATCAAGAGATACAGTAATGCCTCGGTGCATACCAAGAGCATACGCATTTTATACCCACATTTATAGTAATATTATCTTTATCTTAGCAAAATTTATATAAATAGCAGCACAAAATAAAATATAAATTTATAGACTGAGATATTATAATAAAATATTTTTTCGGAACCCTTTTCACCTTAGATACATCGAGGTAAGGTTCCCACACGGTGAATCCTCTGCCAATAAGATCAATCGCGGCTCTTCGTAACGCCGTGTGCAACGGTAACTTCGGAGAATGAGGTGCATGCAATAAATGAGTGAGCGCCATACTAGTATGCCTGGCGAGGTTATTATTTCCTATGCCAAAGCCTTCTACGATCGAGCTCTTTCGTCTTTGCTCGTTATCTCTTTTTTGGTTTGTAGTAGTTACATCCTGACCAAATTCAGCCCCTATCACGCCCAGTAGAACCACTGCCGTGGTTTGTTTTTGTTTTAATTCCGCTACGCTCGATGGCTTCCTAGCTATACTTAGCTCTACTCAAGAAAAATGATACAAATTAATTACTTTAAATTCGTCCTGCGTGTACACGCACATACGTACAATCTATTTTTCTTACTATTTATTCAGATTAAAAATTGTATTAATGTGGACTTACCTTCGGCTAATTCCTCTTCTTCATCTTCTTCCTCTGGTTGCGACTCAGATGGTGGCACTGGACTTCCGGCTGCCGGTGAAGTTTGACTCTGCGGTTGCGGTGCGATTGGCTCCTGAGTACTGTACATTGGCAAATATTGCGACCAGTTATCGACAAGAGCTTTTCGACCCTTTGAGCCCATCCTACCTAATTCGGCAAGCAACAAAGCTTGCGCTGCTTCTCGAATCTGGAATATCATCGTAAAATGCAATATATTTCAAAAATAAGGCAAGCAATAATTTCAATTTTCAATAACTTATTATTTTAAATACTACAAATGATTAGTTTTAAGTAAAATTACGAATATCTTCTCTCTCCCTCTCTTGCCCTCTTCCTTCCCCCTCCCCCTCTCTCCCTCCCCCCCCTCTCTCTCTCTCAATAGGTTGGCAACAAACCTCCACACACTGATGTTGCCACCTTCGTGCCATCATTTCTACTTGTGGACGTTTGAAGGTCTTCACACCACCTTGTGCCGCAACTTTATCAGGCAATAATACGCAATGTAAAGTAGCTAGAAGAGACCAACCCTGCTTGATCTGTGCTTGTTGTACCGTATACATTTCCTCATTTTCCTCTTCTGTCTTATTCCAATTTACTGCACTTCTATTACCAGGTCTTTAAAAAGGTTTTATTAAAATTTATATTCAAGGCCTTATATACATTTAGATTTAAATTCCTTTTTCGTAAACATGTCATAGATTATATCGAAGTAAGAACACAATAATTAGGAATAACTAACTGCACCCTAGTACTATCGGTTATGTCATAGTTTAATTATTTTATGTTAAATATATATTAATTTACCTATGCATCTTGCGGTTTCGTTCTTGCTCAGGTACAAACGTTGCATTGTTCATCGACATTAAAGTATTCGATAAAGCGACTACTGCCAGTAAATGATTACTTGTTAAGGTTGTCGACAATTCCCAATGCGCTCTTGCTGTAAATGCTCTAGTGAGTCTCTCTTGCCTAACTAGTTCAGCAGGCAAGCGTTGCTCTAATTGAGTTGCAGGTTCACCGATTGGCTCGAGCTGCATCTGCCAAGTTGGTAATAACAGTGACATATAACCTGCAATATATATGACATTTTTTATTTGATATAAAAATTTTGTAACACTTATTTTAAATATATTTTACATTAGACCAACATTTATTACTATTTGTATATATAATGTAAATGAATAGAGATACGAAAGAGATTAGAGTCTAAAATAACAAATTCTTTTCGAATGTATTTTAAAATTATGACTATATGTAATAAATTGTAGTAAACGGTTTATTTTTAAATATACATTGTATGACTTTACATTAAAACATACCTCCTTTGGATAGTACTCCGAATGAAACAGGAACCATAGGCCGCAGTAAACCCAACTTTCCTTCGCAAACTCTGTCCAAATCTGGATCCATCCCCCAGGCGTGCAGAAGACTCAAAAGCAACTGCGCTACTTCCATTGTCGCGTTTGGCTCACTAAACGTACCGTTTCGCTTTAAATTGTTCTTCGCCGTGTCGCTGTTATTCCAACTGTCACCTGCAAAATCAAATAAATATAAACAGTGCAGTAATTTAAAATATTTAGCAAAACAGCAAAAATGTACTATTAAACAGCTATGATGTAACGTAACTGAAAAACAAAATTTTAATAAAAGAATAAATACATAAATATAAATGTTAAAAAATACTTCAAATACAATTCCTAAAATATACTGACTAGTAACACACACGCGCATAATAGTTAATATACAGGGTGTTTGGTAAAGACCGGATTATTTCTTGTGGAAAAGTAGAGTCAACTAAACCGAGTCGAAAAATTCCGTATCATTTTACAGTTCTCATAATAATTAACGAGAAATTAATTATTAAAAATTGAATGAACAATTGAACCTCCCAATCCTATTGTCAAATTCAAATGCAAGCGTACGGTGAGATTACCAGACACTTTGTTTATAATTTTTGAACAGACATATCATAATCAATTATCAAATCAAAGACAAGCAACTGATAAATCGGTGGTGATATATATTAAATGCTATTTACAGGTCTTTACAAGCGTGCATATCTATAAAATTAAAGCTATATCTTAGTAGTAATGATATCCATCTCCTTGTTTGATGATTCCCGACTTGGCGTTTAGTAACCTGATGGAATTGTTAAGAATACAATGTAGAATATGTAGGATGTACCGATGATAAGGAGATTATTTAGTGCTTTGAAGAAATGAATCATGATTTCTATCTATTGACGTGAGAATCATAAAATGTAAATGGAAACTCTAAATAAATTACAAAATAAATTCGTGCGAGACACACTGTAACCATAAAGTACAAAAACTTGTCGTTGTCAAAGATACATGTCTAACCTTTGCCGTCAAATGTCGACGGCTTGAGGCCGACGCTTTCCGCTTTGGCCTGTAATTTAGTATGCACATTCTCCGCACCTTCCTTCATTTTAGCCAATATACCTATAGAAAGAAATCTATCTTTAGATAGCACAATAATCGAAAGATATTGCACGAAAATATCTACCGATGATTGAACTGAACCAATCTATAAAAAAAACCACTAACACTAACATTATCCCTAGTAAAAGCAGAAAAATGAGAATTTTTTAATTTGGTGCGATTACATTCGAATTAAATTTAAAAAAGAAAAAAATGATGATAAATTAGAAAATTTAATCCTTCTCACCATGGAATAGTGCATTCTAAAAGCTACTGCATATAAAGTATCTATTGTAAATGCAATGACAATCTTAATACAATGAAATAAATGTATACATTCCATTAAATAATGTGACGATAGTATTATTGAATATTTAAATGTATAAAAAAATTATATGCATTTAACTTCACTAATTTTATGTATAGGAGCTTTCATTATGTACTAATCTAGTACAGTGAACTGCTACGAGAAATTCATAATTACTTGAGAATTAGAAAAGATTTAACAATATGAGAAACAAAAATTTTAAGATGCTAGAATGAAGAATTAAATAAAAATTAAAATATAGATTAATTAATTGAACAGAGAATTGCAAAACAAATAACAATAAGAAAACACGATACCGTGACGATCCTTCTCCTTCAATATTCGCTCAACATCACCCGCCTTATCCTTGACGCGACCAAAAAAGTCTACAAAAGGATAGATTAATAGAGAAGTTTCAATACTTATTCTCAAGACTCCTGAGTAGTCGCGGCGGCCTTATTGGAATCGCGACGTCATAAACGAGAAATGACACGTTCATTTTTGTAGCGCCTGTCCCATTTTTCAATAGAGACAATTTGGATAAATCTTAACGACGAAATAAAATACAAAATTTCGTTGTCAAATTATCATTTTTCACGCTTGTTAATTTAGCCCTTAATCGTAACGAGGGCGCTATGACACGCACACAAGCACGAGCCCATGTCCGTGTGCTCGTTTTCGGTCCGAAAATGAGCATGCAGGCATGGACTCGTACTTGTGTGTGTGACTACTAGTTTTGCCAGGTCGCCGACTAGTATTCGGTGTTGCCACCATCAACGCGACGTTCTTGGCTAAGTACTCAGGAGCCTTAAATGGATACAACTGCGAAGAAATGATGTTCCTATATCTACAATAGTTATTTTTAAAACCTAACATGTTACATTTTATCATAATTTAATAATTCAGAATAACATAATAACATCCTTACCAACAATTTTCTTGTGAGCATCAGGACTGGCGGACTGAGTGAGTGCTGCAACTTTTTGATATTCGGCGGCGGAAATAAGTCCTTGTGCTTCTAAGGAACCAGGCGACATGGCACCATACTCATCGCTGAGTAATTGTACTGCAGCGAAAAAAGAAATTAAATTATTATCAAAACTGGTACTGTAATATAAATTAGTATACAGAGAGTGCAAAGATTAAAAACAAATAAAAGAAGAATTATATATACATAAAATAATAGTATTGAAATATAATGATTACACACCTATCAGCGCTTCTATGTCGAAAAATAGAATATGACTTTCTGGATCTTTCGGGTTACTTCTAAATCCTTGGATCATCAGCGGTGAACCTTTGGCTTTTATCTGACTCCCATGGTCGGGACCATGTCCACCATGAAGTTGCTGCAATTGATGCAGTCCTCTTTGCGTCGCGTGTCTGATCGCCGACAAGTTCCGATGACGCAAGCCCCTGAGAAGTAAAAATCGACAGTAACGGAGAACGTCATTCCGGAGGATTTATTTCGCTCAAGAACGTGCAAGATTCTCACCATCCGTGCTGCAAGAATTCATTTACCTAAAAAAATGCACGGCAGGATTAGCTAGTCCCAGCTCACCGCCGGCGGCGGATCCGCCGGCTGCCGCTATAGTGTTCTCGTCGCAAGCATAGAGCACCTCTTCCGCAATAATACCTAAAAGAAAAAAAAATGTACAATTTGTTGTTCTCGCGTGCACACGTAAATTTTACATATCTTTCAATTTTTAAAATATAGTAACATAACAGAACATAAGACGGAATGTAACATAATAAATATGTATTCTAACTCTGAAGAAATAACTATTTGAAGAATCTTAAAAATTGAAAGATTAAAAAATTATAAAAAATAACCAGAGTTGAAATCAGTGAGTAGAGTATGGAGTAAACAAACCATGCAGTACACGATCCAAGTGACCAGTTTCCATTTGCCAGACGTATACAGCACCGTCTGAACATCCGACTATCATGAAATCATCTAACGGCCTCCATTTGATAGTTACAACTGGAAAAAGATGTCGCGAAGCAAGCACAACGCATTTTCTCTCCGCTAATGAGAGCAGTGTAACACTGTGGTCCGATGCAACACTGCAAACGCATTTTTGTATCCTAGGCTGCACAAAGTAAGAATACATAACTTTCTCTAAATTAAACATTAATTAATTTTTAGGAAATTTTAACAGATATTTCTTATAGATCGAGACTTGATTGAAGTAGTTTAAAATTGATTAAATCAAGTCACTGTAAATTCTGATGTAAGTAAAAATAAATAACTGTACACTGCAATTATCGGGTGGCACCATCAATTGTGTGATTTCACCGGCATGAACGCAAAATCGATGGATCAATGTGCCCGCGTATAAATCCCAGAGACAAACAGCGAAGTCAACGGAACCGGAAACGAGATGAATGCGATCATAACGAGATGCTGCGCCATGAGGATAAAGTAGACAATTTACTCGTCCGGAATGACCCAGCAGAACTTGATGTGGTGGCCAATCTGAATACATAAAGGACAATTAAAAATTAAAAAAATTCTTGTATTGATCAAAGTGAATTGTAGCACATATGGTATTATATTTTGAACAGTTTATTTTTTATTTTATTATTATTTTTTTTGCATTGTGCCGTGTTGATTTATTATACAAATATTATGTAACAATAAATATACAACTTATTGTTAGAAGGATTCACATCATTATCAATACTTAAAATGTATAGATTTCATCAAAGAAATAATAAAAGTATGGTACCATCATACTGCTGATGATTGCCGTGGAGTAGTTGAAGCATTACAGTTTGTGTCGCTGGAACAATAATAATGCTACCATCTTCACGACCAACGACCAGCCGACTTTGCTGCGGCAGGTATATGCAAGCGGTGAGCTTGATGCCGTGATTATCACCAGTATCCAACTGATCAAGTATGCCTACAGGAGGCGGCTTCATTGCGTCCCAGGCAGCGGTGAGGCTCGTCTTCACAGTCGGTGACAATGCTGGTGGTGATGATCCATCGTTTTGACAGATTTGGGCGAGCTGTTGCGTTGTCACCTCCGGCACTGTCCACAGGATAACGACACCCTCGCTGTCTCCGCGTAACAGATATTTTAGGGTCTTATTTTGACGCTGTACGGTAACTAGTCGCATGGCCGGTGGACAAGAAAGAGGCTGAAGCATGGAAGATGAAAATTTGCGGATGTTAAAAAATATGTAAACAAAATTAGAAAAAATTGAAAAAAAAGAATTCAATAAATTCAACAAATCAGGAATGTTATGTAGAAGGCTGCTAATAATCTTTAGAATCTCAAACATTTCTAAGACTAAAGAAATTTTGAAAAATAAAAAAAGAAACTGGAGTTTTAAAAATTAAATATGGAACAATAAAAAAATGCGTTTAATAAAATTATCAAAGATACACGAATATTTATTATTATAAGATAGAAAAATGTTTCTTACCTTATCTCCAGGTTGCGTTAATGTACAGTACAGATATGGCTGATCGTATTCTGCACTGGCGGTGTGAAAGTCCTTATTATCCGCGACACTACTGCATATTGCGAAAGAAAATTTATTCGTCTCCATACCTAAATAAAACACTATTCATGGACATTGTTTTCTAGTTCGGAGAATATTGTAACATAACATTTTAATCTTTTATGTTTGCCGAAGATGCATATTTAAAAACGTGTCCAAGAATAGTAATTATTTTTTCACATTGCATAAGCTTTATATTGCATCGATCAACTTCAAATATGCGTATCTATTTGCTGATTATGTTTACTAGCAAGCAAACGCTGCAAGTAAACGTCTTTTCAAAGCAACAGCGCTTTTAGATCATTATAAATATAAACGATACACAAAGGTAGAAATGAGAAAAATCAAAACATGGAATACACATATTTCTGATATTAATACTTTAAAATTAAAATAGTTAGAATTATTGTTGTGTGTGCTAGAAGGAAAAGAATAATAAACTTGACTGACTTTTTAAGTACTGAAATTGCTATTGGAAAAATTCTTTTTTTCAAATAAATTACCTTTGTGTGACGTCGTTATTAATATTAATCGCACAGTTAATAATAACAGTGCAAAGCAACTTAAAGCAAACAGAATATAAGAATATAAGTAATGAGATATGGCAATATATAATTCTTCCTCGCATTTACCTTCTTTCGTATATATCTTTTACCTCATCTATATATCATCTGTTTAAAGTGCGATTAAGGATTGTCAATGATTATGATGGATACGATTATACGCGTGTTTCGTGTATTATATTGTAGGACGAATAACGAAAGTATACAAACGAATACGTACGAGCTTGTATGTAAAGGCTTATATGTAATTCCAAAATTCCTGATATTCATTATAAAACTGAGAAAATGAGAAAAAATGAAAATACCATCGGGTGCTTAGGCATCATTGATAATATAATACTTGTTCAAACGAAACATGAAATTTGATGAATTTGTAACTTTACTAGTGATCAATATGAGTAATTCAATTCACGCTTATGACATAATACTATTCCGCTAAACTTATCACCACCTTGTACTAAAGAAGGATGAATAAATGCAAATTATTGTGTGTTTACGAACACATGAGAAAGATGAAGGAGAATAACGACAAAAATGAATAACATAAAGAGACGAAGAGGAAAATAAAGATTGAAAGAGAAAACAGTATGAAGAACATGTACAAGTGATAATGCGGGTTACCTGCTGAGAGCCTTGCCCTTCAGCTTGCTAGAACACCAGATCCCGCGTAGAATGCAGTAGATGTGAATAATATGAAAAAGACATCACCGTAAAATGTATCATTGTGTTAATTGTTAATTCATGTACATGGAGAGTTGTGTTCTGTGCTATGTTCAGCCGAATATTAACACTATTCTGAATCTCACAAAGCTTCCCCAAAGAGGAACTCAATAATTATTTTCATATGGAAGAATGAAATACATAAAAAAATTTTGTTTAATTACCGATTGATCGTCATTCAAGTTTAATTATTGCTCTATTAATACTTTTTTACTAATCATACTCTTTCAAGGTCAACTTGTATTAATAATTATATTCGAAGTAATTTTATATGTCGTCTAAAAGTCAAATGGCATAATGAAAACAAAGGACGCGTTATTTTTTTATTTTATTTTATGAAATCGGGTTAATTAAAGGTGCAGGATTTTAATAAATGATAATGTGACTCTGAATATGTAGGCGCATGATAAATGGTTACAAAGAAAAAAATTAAATATCGAATGTGTGCATTGCCAGCGAGTGCTTCTACAGCATTCAGCCTTATAATTAAAAGGGGAAAACATTTCTGAGTTAACGCGTCTAACACAATTAAATATATGTCAGAAATTCAGAGAGTAATTTTGGCGATACTTTTTGATGTCACTTATTATTCTCACACGTAAAGTATTAAAAGTTAAAATAACAGCTACGAAACATCTACGAAATCATTTTTTTTTAAATGTAGCACGTAAATTATTTAGATATTTAGTATAACGATAAAGTATTTAGATATTTAGATTACTATTTCAGCATTTGTTAATTGCTATAAACTGCTTCATAAAATTAATAAAGTGCACTTTAGTAACCATGATCATGCTACTAAACTATTAATACAACTCTTTTTTTTTTTACACACAAATGTTAGATATTATTTGCAAAAAAATTTTAATACTTATATAATATACGCAGAAATAAACTACCTGTCAAGTTGTACCAGAATCCTAGAAGCAATAAAGGGATGTGCTAATCAATAAAATTCAATATTCGCGTATCACAATCGAATTGTTATGTTATGTCACTCAATAAAAAATATCAAATTGAGGGCAAAGAGAGAGAGAGAGAGAGAGAATTAATTCGTTTGTCGAGCAACGTTACTATCAACCAGGGAGAAGAAAACCAAAGTGTTTAAAAAATATTTCTAGAATATACTCGACAAACAGTAGCATTTACCATAGAAACTTATCGCGTATGTTGTATTTAAATAGTACGTACTTTGCTGGAAGTTTATATAAATATCCATGACCTTCATCGCTCCACAGGATGACTCTATCAGCCGCCAAGAAATCACCTGCCATCCAACGTTCGCCACGTGGGGCTGTTATCGAGCAAAGAACCGAGAAATCACCGGCATCGAATATCTATAAAATTATTCCAATGATATGTATTGCAGTATCAAAGCAGTTTTCGATTACATTACAGATGCCAAAAACATTTTGATGTTAAAATTCTATTCTTGAAATTATTTAATCTGATCCGATCTAATCTAATCTAATTTTTATAATAAAACTGTTTAATCATATACATTTAATGGTAAGAACAACACAGTTAATTACCTGCCAATACTTAGAGCATACGATCAATACTGTTCTCTGATTATAGGGGCAACAAGTCATCGCAAGCGCATTTAAACAGCGTATCTGTTTGCTTTCGTGCTCGTACAAAGGCTCGCTGTTTCGATTCTCGTGTCCCAAAAGTGTCCACACCTTGACTGTACCCGTTGTCGTCAGAGCCAACACGACGTCGTCTTTAAACGAATGGAAGCGCCTGTTGCGCGTTAAATAAATCTAGGAGAGCATTGTAGCAATTTAAGCGATAGACTGTTTCGTTAGGTCGAACAGTTTTGTTGTTCGCTGATAATAAAAAAATTTGCCAGCTTTAATTAATCAATATAATTAATTTACAAATAAATATTTGTCAGATTGAATAAAGCGGCTAAAGTAGTGTCACAGGTGATTAAAGATAGCGTTATTTTCTACTTAGATACAATATGATCCTCGTGAAGAGGTAATTCTGTATGCGTATTACGCGCACATGCTAGATGTTTTCATATGGAGTAGAAAGCGTTACGTATTAAATTACAGCGAAATCATGCTTTTCCAGTTATGCAGAAAAATTATGTGTACTTGATTTATTTGACTTGACTAAGCGAAATCTTATATTGATTAAAAGAATATTAATATGTACAATTACGTTTAATGAGTATTGATAAGATATTTGCGTGTTCTGCAAATTGTGTGTCCTATCCTTAATATTTATTTCAAAGCCTTTGTTTGCGATTAATCTGATTTTTTATGCATATAATAATCATCTTTATGAGTTCACATACAATTAATAAGAAAATGTTGGCTACTAACAAAAAATTGGCTATTAACACTCTAGCGTAACTAACATAAATATAAATAGCACTATAAAAATTAGAAACTAATTTTAGGCAAATTACATTTAAAGCTGTAAACACTAGCATTTCATCCAAAACTCTCTTATAAGTTACAATCTTATAAATAACAAGGTATTGAAACGGGATAGAAAAAAATATTCAATTATTAAATAATTTTTTGAACAGTTTGAAGAAATAATCATCAATATGATTTGAAATATTAACTATATATTTTTAATTGTAGCAAGGGTAGATTAAATTTAACGATAATACATGCAACTTAAATGTTGCCGCATGTATAGATTATAATATTTTATATATATATATATATATAATATATATATACACACACACATATATACTTACGAATAGAGATAGAAACACAGTACACCAGGTGAAAGTGTTATGAAAGTGTAATGAAATGCAGTGTGCATAAATATAGATGATGACATTCATACATGAGTAGCAGGATAGTTTTAGGGATATTCTGTTATTGTAAAAAGAAGAAAAACATGAAACGCGTTAGTACTAATGATTATATTGTTTGAAAATGTGCAAAGAGATGTATGAACCATGATTAAATAAAGAAAAAAAAAACGAAAGAATGCAGCATACAGAATGATACAGCCTTGACTGTCAACGCATTAGCGCTGACATATGTGTCCGGTTTCATTAACATGCTGCAACAATGTAACTGTTATTAAATGACCAAACTAAAAATTGGATATATATAAAACCATTAAATTAGATATAATTATAATAACTTTACTCGCGCACGTAAAATTGAGATCGAAAATTGATAGCTCGACATATCGATGAAAAAGACAATCCCAGTTTATAATCCAATATAAAGCTTCTTAAGATTAATTGCTTAGAGAAAAATAATAAAATAGCAGATTATAAAATCCTTTCTAACAAGGAACACAAACCAGTTGGATCTCTCCGATTTAAATGAGCTTTTAATATGTTGTTCTATAAAAAATACGTGTCCCTAATTTTTGTCTATAGAACATACTAAAAGCTCATTTAAATCGGAGAGATCCAACTGGTTATGTTCCCTTGTAAGTATAAAAGAAATAAATGCCTCAAATACCGTTAGTTGCTTTCAAATCATACTAGTACAATCAATAATTATAAGAATTATTATTCAGCTTAATTTCGTTCAAATCAGACACAAAAATTCAATCGGACACAATTAAAAAAGAAAAACTTTACCCTCCAGTATATCCACAGTTCTTTACTTAAGGGGTTCTTTAAAATTTTAAAAAGGATCACATAAGTTTACAAAATATAATAATGAAACACCAAGAGATACTGTTTCGCGCATTACTGAGTTATTTATGCAAAAAAATATTGAGTACTGATTATATAATATAAAAACGATAACTATATTTATATATATGAGATATAATATTTAAATATATGAGATATAGTAGATAAAAGATTCAAACTAAATTTACGCGTTAGATTTTAAAATCAAATTTGTTATATACAAGCTACATTGCGATTCCTTATACAGTATCTGTTGGCAGTGAAGTTGAAAAAGGTAGCTGTTGATGGTATAAAGCGTAGGTGTGATGGAGTGTAACTAACTTGTGTGCACGTAGAACCGACCTTTCCGTTTGGCCGGCCGCAAAACGTGCAAGGCGCTAATCCAGTCTGGATTTACGCGGGAACTCAGGGTGAATAGCACTTCTAAACTGAATGGGTCCATCACCAAAACTTCAGGATAGTATCTGAAATGAATAAAAAGATGTATATATACATGTACTCTTGCGATATTAATATTGTAATATATTAATAATATTATTTCTACCCAGAACAAAATAGTCTGACATCTTCGCCACCTGCGGAAACATAGGGCAACATTTGTGTGTGAACGCTGTTAAGCTTCACCGCCTCGCGACACTTTCCATCGACTAGATCCCAAGTGCACATCTCTCCACTCTCACTGCTGCTGACAATAAAATTTTGCTCCATTACAACACTGGCTCGACTGAGGCACATTATTGGAGCGGTATGTCCAACCAGCAGGCATCTCGGAGTCATCTATATTAAAAATCATGAATTTAACAAATTAACAAAAGATTAAGCCTTTTACAACTTTATTACCTAGTCTGTATATACCTTTAATGTTTCTGGATCCACTTGCCACAGACATATTTGCCCATCGTAACATCCTGTTACCAAAGTCTTTTGATCCCGAGACAAGTAGACACAAGAAATACAATGGGTTGGTGCTATGCGTCCCCACAACACTATGGGTACCACTAAACTGGTTCCCGCAGTCATCTTTACAATCTGAAAATAATTATCATGATGCAATAAATAAAACCTTTGTATATTTTATTGGTCAATGTTAATGTTTCTTTGATCAATCAAACTAACTAAAGTTTAAGCAGCTTTATCACAAAAATGTATAATTTAATGAGGAAGAGTCGGCATGGAAAATTAAATATCAGAGCAACTGTTTCAAAGTAAATACTGTCAGTCGCATATCTCGAGCTGTAAATCAGAGGAATGTCCAAAGAGGGGAAAAATAATTTTCAGCAGTAAATTATATTCTGAAAAGCTCAAATACGCAATCGTAATGTTATTGATATCAAACAGGCAAAGGATAGCCGCGCAATAAAATGACAATTTGACAACTACAACTACCCCGATGCGTCGATCGCAAAATTGGCAATCTCGAAGCCAATTGAGGTGAATTCACGAGATACGTTGACGTGACGAGGTGACAAACGCGAATTGGATTTATTGAATTCAGAACGAAATCATTGGACTTACGAGTTACGAGTGGACTGAAAGCGATTAGAAACGTCTACATCATGGTGAAATGTCACAAGTCACAAGGTGCCGTTACCGCTGATGATAAGGTATATACGCGTATACTGTGCGTACCTTCGAGGAACTGACGATAATCGCAGCAGGTATAAAATCAGAAAGAATAATTACCGCGAATCGACCGGGTTACGGCTGACAACCGGTTGGAATGTTGTAGTTGGCGATATCTGTCGAAAATCGCCTAGTCCTTACTGCATTCTTACAACCATCACTGATAACAGTGACGATTGGTGATACGATCACTGATCACACTACCAAATACCCAAGAGAGTGATGGGGAGAGGACGACATCATCGATCGGACAGTGGCAGGCGGTGCGATCGAGAGCGATCAGCTGTTTCCTCTCGAAAGTCCCTACAATCGGCCCTGAAGCGCTCGCAGAGCTGCCAATTACTGAGTCGCGGTACCTGGAAGTCCCTAGAAAGTAAGTGGACGCAACTTCACGCGGTCGACGCGGTCTCGCGGCACCCGGAAAACGCGTGCAGCGAGTGCGCATCAAAAGGGAAACGGGGAATCTGGCGCTTCTACGCGCGTCGTGGAAGAAACGGAGCGCATAAACGGCTTGAAAATGTGCGTTCGAACTCGGTGGGGAAAATATTCCTAGAAGGTTCGCAGGTTTGAAAGCCGGGGAGGAAACCGTATCGTCCCTAGAAAACAACCGTTCCTATTGGCCGTACACACCGTGCCTGGGGCGAATTTCCCGATCAGCCAATCGTTTTCCGTTGCGTTTTGTCATTTGAAAAGAAGAAGAAAAGAAAAAAAGAAAAAGAAAAATAGACAGAGTCGGCTCTCGGCTGGTCTCCTGTGATCATCAATTTTGTCACGCGAGATATACTTCGCTGCTTCTATGCGCGAGATAACGTTGTCGCTTGGAGACAGATTCTCCAGCTGATTCGCGCTCCCACCCGAAGCGTATCTCGGCGCTGCGGTGCGATGTGATTTGTCGAGCTTCGACGGCGGAGGTGTATTATATCCGAGGGAGACCGGAATCGCAAGTTCGAGCGGGTTGGTGGTGTGTCCGGTCCGGTGCCGTCCGGTTTGTGTTCCGAGAGCGGCCAAGCAGAGACCCTGTCGGCAGACTGTTTCCGAAGCTTCGAATGCGCTTTCCGCTCGCGTCGTTCGACCCCAGCTCTCGACACCGACGCGACATCGGCCGAACGTTCCTTCGCACGTTCCATCAAACGTACGCGGGCAACGTACGTTGAACCACAGCGTTGCGGCACCGCAGCAGCACGTCCTGCGGCGGCATTCTTGGCATACGATCATTACGATCTGCGGATCGCAATCTCGCTGGTTAGGTGTTCCTCTCCTCCGTGGCGCGACGAGCCTCGCACGCGTTCGTCTCTCCGAGGGAAAAGCGCGCCGGCTGATCGCCTCGACGATCCTCGAGCCGATCTGGTACGGCGACGTACGTTAAGTCGCGTTTCGTTCGAGATCCTTCCGCGATTAACCTTGCGGAATGCACCTGACGTTCGGCGAGACGTAACTGCGGAGTCCCTCCCTCGTAGTCGTCGGAAACGCTTTACCCGCGAGTGCTCGCACGAATGCGCGATATGAGTTCCTCCCGTTAAACTAATAAAATAAGCCGATACAAAAAAGTAGAAAAAGAGATTAGAAAAGTTCGTACATCCATGTAAGTATACTGTTGTTGATGGCATGTTGATACGTGACTTGACATAGAAATTGAATCCGGTGTCGTCGACGAGGTCTTTTATTAGGTCTTGATGAGATATCGAGATCCATTTTTGTAACGAACCTCTTTTCATGTACTACGATTCCCTTTTTTACAACGCATTGTTATTGAAGTCCATTCGCATTATTTCACGGAATTGATTAATACATTTTTAAAGGCATTTTTATTATTTCTTAGTAGCTTCGTATGTTTACTATGAATTATGTATAAATATTTGTATCATTATATTAATTTATCGAGAACGTTCATTCGTCGTGTACAATTATGTAGAAATTGTTACATCATGTAAGTTAACGCGTTACCAAAAATTGTAGCAAACGGATCGTGGAAGTAGCGAGTTGTGTTTATTGCTAATTTAAGGCAACTGGTGTTTATTCCTGCATTAGACACTGCACTGAAACTTCTTTTTTTACTTTTCCTAAATATCAAATATATATCTGTTTTACTTTTAAGTTTCAAAAGTGTATGTTAGTTAAGCTACAAAGAACAGATCTTTTTAGTTAGTTTTTTAAAATATTAAAGGGTCTATATATTTATATATGAAGATAAATTTGTAGAAGGCATAATATAATGTACTATATATTGACGAATAATGTTGGAAGATACCAGATATGTATTCCATTAGGAATGTGATGGATGATATTAATATTGACTATTTTTTATATATTTTATGTTTATATAATTGCAATAACTTAAGCTTTTAGAGTAACGCAAAGTAGTCAAGTAATTAAATTTGTTATAGGTGTTGTATGTTATAATTCTTAAGCCATGCAATAGACTGCTTGTCTATTTATGATAATTTTCATGTACAATTATATTTTAATTTACATCCTGCAACAGAATTATGTATTTTAATTCTGTATATATTAATGAATAATATATTTAAAGAAGAGAATAGTATTTTACTTATGCTATATACTTAGTAATGTATCTTACTATATAGATACTATTGTATCTTTAATTAAATTGTTGGGGAAAAAATTAAATTGGTGAATGCGAGTAACAATAAAATAAATAAATGTATATATAACTTTAAATATTTGTAATTTATCAAAAAATATAATTTATATATTAATCAAAAGACAAATATATGATAATTATATTCTTTAATTTTATATACTAAACATTGCTTTCTATTTTTAATTATAACATATATATATATGTAGGTATCTTTTATATTGTAGAAACTTATGTATAATAACTATAAAATTGTTATACATGATATACATATATGTTATTTTAATAATGACGTATTTTTACATAATTGATATTAAATAAAACACCTCAAAAATGTATACAAATAAAGTATAAAATTATTAATATCCTTGACATGTTCTTGTTTTTACAAAGTTGTGAGATTTTTTATTGCTATCATATATTTGTATCAAATAAGTTGTATCTCTTACGATACAATTTTGGTAGCAAACAAATCCTGTTACAAGTGTTGGATGAATCTCTCTATATAACAAGTTTTGTCAAGTCAATAGTAAATTTCTAATATACACGTAAATGATTTAATAGTGATAGGATGCCGCCAAGACGAGCAGAAGATGTGTCTATGAAGAGAATAGCAGCTGCAGGTTGTAAATTACCAGCGCAACTGCCAGCTGGAGAAATCTTGACAGATATTACACAGAATAAATGGAGACTAGGGAATACCATTGGATATGGTGGTTTTGGAGACATATACCTCGGTAAATATTCTTATATTTATAATTTGTTTTAGGTTTGAAATCTATATTATAGTCTATATATGTAGACCTATCTATGTATTAATCTTTCGCTTCTTCTTTCGTAGCTTCTAATAACGTTACATCACCTGTTGGTCAAGATGCAAAGTATGTCGTAAAAATTGAACCTCATAATAATGGGCCATTATTTGTCGAAATGAATTTTTATATCAGAGCAGCACGGAAGCACATGAGTAAGTAACATATCATAACTACATTTATATAATTATACATACATATTATATATATGTAATTATAATTTTGTACATACACACACCCCAAATAATTGTATTTTTCATATCTTGATATATTTTACAGTCAAAAGTTGGTGTGAATCTCAGGGAAAGAGTAGAATTGGTGTACCTACATACGAAGGATCAGGATCTCACTTTTATGGAGGTCAACGATATAGGTTTTTAATAATACCTCGATATGGCGTAGATATCGGAAAATTATTCCTATCGCATCGGAAGAAATTACCAACGAAACTTGTTAATACGTTAGCTGTACAAATGGTACAATTTTACACTTGGAATTGCGATTTTTACAATTAATAATCAATTAAATCAAAGTTGCAGTTGATTAACTTTTTTTTTTGTAGCTTGATGCGTTGGAATATATTCACAGTAAAGGATATGCTCACGCAGATATTAAGGGACCAAATATCTTGTTATCATATGGAAACGGAATAGGAAAAGAAAAATCGATGGCGTACTTGGTGGATTATGGACTGGCGTATCGTTTCCGTACAGGAATTGGAGAACATAAACCATTTGTACATGATGAGAGAAGAGCTCACGAGGGTACTTTAGAATTTACATCCCGGGACGCTCATCATGGAAGTATGTCAATCATTTCAGTAACATATATTACAGTTACAATCGCATATTTGCAAATTTTTTGTATAAAGATTATAAAAATAGATTTTTTTTCCCGCGCAAAAGAGCTGACAGGAATAATTGAACTGTTTATCTTAGGATTTATTAAATTAAAAAAAAACAATTTAACGCTCAATTTTATTCGATAAACTGATCTTTTTTTCTGTTCCTTTTGACTATTATTAAATAGAAAATCAAGTTATTTTATACTCTTATTTGATAAAATATTTTTCAGCACATTCAAGGAGAGGGGACTTAGAGACTTTAGGATATAACATTATACAATGGATGTGTGGGAAGCTACCTTGGGAGAAAAATAGTGACGAAATAGGTTTTACTATGGATCCCGAAGAAGTTCATCAACAAAAAGAGATGTTTTTATCGGACTTGCCTCTATTTATGGACAAGTGCTTTCCTGAGAAGAAAAAACCACCAGGTTAGTAAAAATATAAGATAAAAATCTGTATAGTAAGTGCGTGCGTGCGTGTATGTGTGTGTACATATATAGAGTGGCTATATGATATTCATTTTTATAGCTGCGATCATGAAATATATGAAGTGCATTACCGAACTAGAATTCGAGACCAAGCCCAACTATTCCTATTTACGGAATTTATTTCTACGTAGTGGCAGTCAAGATGGCAATATTCCTATATGTCTTTATAACATGAAAGAGTCAAATGAAAATCTTACAAGCTCTATATTTTTTGAGCGTCCGTATTTAAGAGAAAGAAAACCTTGTAGACCTGTAAACGGCGAGGTAAAAAATTTGCTTGAGTTTCAAATGTCTGCTAATAAAATTCGTAAATTTACGCGCACATACGTGAAGGATTGATTATTACCTTATCTATATTCTAGTTACGAATAACACGAAATACTCAGCCTAAGCAACCAGTTCAGAAGAAAGAATTTAGTTGGGAAGCAGTATTAGCATTACATCCAGACAAACTCGCAAAAATTAGTACTCAACTGCCACCTTCACCTCTCACACCGCCTCTTACACCACCATCGTCCACATCGCCGCGGCCGCCGTCTCTGCCGACATACGCAATGTTAGAAGTACTTCGTAAAATGAAAGAGAGGCAATCAGGTTCGTTTAGGCATAAAGCAACACCGAAATCATCGGAGTAAGTATCCACTTTTGCAATGTGTATGTTTTATGTACATAACACGTGTATACACACGCGTGCATGCGCACATTGTTCTAATATGTGATTTTTCAAATCTCAGTAATGAATTCAAACCAAAATGGATGACACCTGCAATGGAAGAAGTTGCGCGATTAAGAAAAAAAATTAATGAGACGCCCATTTCTGTACCTAACTCCGAAAATAATTCGCGCGTGACGCGCTCACGTGTAGCAAAGAGAAAACGTAAGATTGTATTTCACGCACTTACATAAGTAAGCACACTTATATAAGTGTGATCTATCATTACTACATGTTTAATTATAGTATAATATTTCGGTATTAATTACGAACTAAATTATTTATTAAGTACTAATATTTAGCTAGTTATTGAATTATTAACCAATTAGAGAGAGTCATTTTTTACACTGTCTGAATGACCAATTTGTAAAGAATCTCAAAATTTGTTACTCATTTAAATTAAAAAAATTAAACTAAGTTTGAAAAATACTGTTAACATTTTCTATTACAGAAAATAATTTTTATAAATTTGTTTTATGAACGTTAAAAAAAATTTGTTATAAGTTTATGCGACAGTGATAAGCCACCATACATATACTCTTTAAGTTAGGTATGATACAATGTATATTTGATGATATATTGCATATTATATATTATAGGATCTGGCGCTCAGGAGCAACATAAGGAAATAAAGGATGACTCGACCAATAGCAAAGTTACACATAAAAGAAGGAAAGGTTCATCTTAAAGAAAATTTGGTCTTGTCAAGAGACACGGTAATGTTTCGCGTTAAGTATACGCGCTCGTACTGAATGCAGGAGACACTACAATGCATTTTCACTCGAACCATCGAGTTAACCGAAATTAGTATTACAAAGACCTCTGTCGGTGAATATTGGCATTCTCAACGTAACAGCAAATATTAAGTATTATTTGATAAAATCTCATCCATTAATGATGTTATAGATATACATCGCGCCAATTTATTTAAGACTGCTTCATTATTATATTATTTGTTCTTTGATAACTTTCTGATAAACATAGGATTTCTAAATAGTTGTATAGCGAACAAAATAATGATCTTAATGAATAAGTGACTTCCTTTTATGAAAGGCAGAGATTCAATAGAATTAATATGTTTATATAGAAACATTGATTGTGCGAATGCTGTAATATTTCTGAAAGATATGGTGATAATAAGATTGAAATCATTGGAAATTATACAAATAAATTGCAGTTTAATTGTTAGATTGAATTTATTTAATTTTGTGCAGTGTTATGGATGTGATATATTAAAATCCATCAAATTGATCAATATTTTAGCTACATATAATTTGAATCGAGTATCGGTGATATACGATTATAATTGATTTAATCGATAATATAGTATGCAGTTGTAAAATCTATTACGTTCTCATCCTCTTAAAATCTTTAATCTTAAAAAATTTAATTTCAGATGTAAAAATAAATTTGCACAAAATAGTAAAAATTATTAATATAAAAAATTTATTTATAATTATATATACATTACAAAA
This sequence comes from Cyphomyrmex costatus, assembly GCF_001594065.2. Lineage (NCBI taxonomy): Eukaryota > Metazoa > Arthropoda > Insecta > Hymenoptera > Formicidae > Cyphomyrmex > Cyphomyrmex costatus. Next base: position 714,391 of record NW_017276833.1, on the reverse strand, counting down.
TTTTTACTTAAGAATGTCTTGTGCAATATAGATCATAAAAGAATATCGAAGAAAAGAACGTGTATTATCATATTCTTTTTAAAATCTCGTTTTCCATAACTATTGCCTTTTTTCCTATTTCAGCTTCTCAAGAATTGTAAAATATTAAGAAGTTATTCCTGTATGTAAATATGTAACTTTATCATCATTTGTACGAGAATAAGTAGTATATAAAGCAGAGATAGCACATGTTCTTTCCGTACTACGCACATTGCACATTATACGCTCTTCTTTGTTTAATTCTACAAATTATACATTTTTTCTCATAATGCTAATTTGTACAATAACAATTTGTATTTGCAGCAACATTAATTTCAATGGTACGTACTTGATACATGTATGTGCATTATACAAATATAAAGCATAACGAACATTTTAATTCAACATTTAAAATGACATCATGATACTTAAAATTTGTACCAATGTACTGGTGAATTTTATTATTCTCTCTCTCTCTCTCTCTCTCTCTCTCTCCTTGAGGATAATAAAATTCACTGCAAAGGAGCATTTGTAAAACATATGATAAGATCTCACACACATTCTTTAATATGAATGGAAAGTTTGATCAATATCAGTGGTATTTCGGACTTTCAAGCTTATTACATCGAAAATCTGCGATTTAGTCAATTTTATTGTCACGCTGTACTACTTTTTATAATTTGATACAGGTATCCTAATTTAAGTTTAAAAAACATTACTCGTTGTATGTTTAATCATTGTTAGTGCTTTTGTTGATGAATTTATGATTCATTTATAGTTTTATATTAGAATTTTTTTACAATACATTTGTGATAATTTATTTTTTATCATTATAAGTGATGATAGATATGTACATATACCTGTGTGTGCCACAACAAATTATTACTGCTTTAACTGAGACTAACTATTATCAATCGTACATCATTCGTATTTATATTTTATTTCTATTTATGAAATGTTTTATCATATTATTTATGTATAGAAATATTAGATACTTGATTTTTAAGAAAGTAGAGATATGTAAGGAATTATCTAATTAAATTTTGCGTATAAGGTTTGTATAATGACAATGTTGTTGCAGAAAGAATATCTCTATTATCCGCCAACATTTTGTACGGCCCGATACATTATTAAATTACATCACTTTGTATAAATTGTTAGTAATAAAATGGACTTTAGTAATAATAATTAAAGTCACCGCGCAATAAAAGCGCATTCTCCTAAGTATTGTTAGAGAAACGACTATTGTTTCATAAGAAAGATGCGATCATTTAAGTTGATATACTTCAAATGAGGAAGGTGTAATCAAGTGTAACTACGATCAGAGATAACAGAGAACTACTAGATAGAAGAGGAATTGTATGTAATAAAGTAAACTGTGTATTAGACTATACTCGCATCGGCATTTTCTTATAGCAATCTTGTATATACACGTTGTTTGTACGATGCGAAATATAAAACAAGTATGTATGATCAACAGATCGAATGATTTCTTTCCTCTATAATACAATATTTATTATACAAGTTATTACAATGAATATTACTGCAGAATGTATGTCGATTAATTAATTAATTCGCATTATTAATTACCATTAATTTAAACGCTACTTTTTTTTCTTTCGTGAATCTTCTACTCATATTTACGGCCATTTTTTTATCATTATGATTATTCAGTTATTAGTCAGATTTATTATACTATCACAGGTTGTAATTATTATATTTTTATATGTAATTATTATCTTTTTTTTTTTTTACTTATTAATAACACCTCGTATACGCTCGGTTTCGGCCTATTATTAAATTGTATTTTCCACGATAATTTTCGTTTACGACGGATTAAGGGACGACGTCCTAACGTACAGCCTTCTCCATTCATCTCGCCTTTGCGGGATGCAACGCTGGCCGTCTAATAATAGAACGTCGGCGATTCCGTAGAAGTATCGTGCACGCGTAGCAGGCCCCTAATGTATGCACGCGCGTGTATAGGTGCGTGTATTCTTTCAAAAAAATTAACGCAACTCAGCGCGGGGGATATAAAGGGCAGGGGGGAGGGGGGGAGAGGAAGAGGGGTCGTAAGAATGTGTAGCAACGACTTTCACGGAACTCTTGGTTGAGCAATATATATATATATATATTCGGGGAGAAGATCTTTTATTTCGAGAGAGAGAGAGAGAGAGACGTTACGCCGCTCGTTAATATTCCACGCAATGCGTGCGCGTATCTCAGCTTCCACTTTCTCATCGAAACGTCTCTTAAATACCTATATCTTCCGAAATGTCGTCTTCCGACAATTTTGAGAAACATTCCAGCGATTTGTATTAGAAGCTGCGACGGAGACCACTCTATAGATCAAATTTAATTTTAGTATTTAGAGATGTATTAAAAATCATATAAAAATTTATATATATATACTATATTCATATTTTTATCTAATTTCATCTAGCAAAAACCAATTCATGTAAATATCGACATGAAAATTACTTTTATTAACTATAGTATATTAACAATAAATAAATTATAGTATGCCGAAACTTTTATGTAAAAAGTATTGTTTGTATATAATATTTTATATATGTATAAAGTGTAAACGTATTTAAGTACTACATACATTGATATTACATGGATGCTTTTATTCCTTGCATTGTACGTACATTTGATGACACACACAGGTCGACTCAAATAACAAAAATAACTGTCTTTGTTACTTTTACTGAGTAGAAAGGAAAACAACAACAATGTTTGTGTCGATTTGCGTTACTAATGCAGGATTGGTGTGAAAAACGTATTTTACACATGTTTTCAATATTTAATCGATGTTATTAACATCTTTCAAGCATATTTTTTATAATACTGTTTGAAGCAAATTTGAAGTATAAAGAATAAATTTAAAAAGGACATACCATGTTTTATTCTTCCAAAAAAAAAAAAAAAACGTTAGTCTTTGTCATCCTGTATTATAATGTTCGTTTCTATTAACGTAATTTTAATTAATCTTGGTTCTAATTTTTCATATTTTTCAGTTCTAAGAATTAAAAAAAGAAAGATAAAGTTAATTTTACATTGAAGTTAATTTTATATATCGGTGAAAAGCTACTCGGCGTTAATGGAAAGCTACACCTTTTTGTTATCAAATTATTACTACACTATAAATCTGATTTGATTCGATCTTATCGGTAGTCACATAATAATTAATTCCGATATAATACACTGGGTAGACAGTCGAAAAATGATTTATATACCCATATCAAGAAAAATCCAATTATTATATTAATGTCATTTGTCATTTATTTTTTACGATTCTTTATAAGTAACAATAAAATTTTGCTTGATTTATGATTGATATTCTCTATCCCGCTTTACTCACTTTCTAAATCTTTTAGAACGAATCTCATTCGAAAGGCAACAATATCAAACTCATCTTAAAGATTAACTCTTCAAAGAAAATTAGACTATGTTTTGAAAATGATTGAGATTGAAAATCACAGATTTTATTTCACCAATGAGAGGGCGAAACAATTTTCGCTCCATTCATTTTGATTGGTCAAATTTTATCTTCAATCTCAAAGTCTCTGTTTCAAGAGAAAGTCAATTTTCACTCTTTATAGAATGAGACGTTTCGCTCCGAAGAATTTAGAGTACATACCTAACGATACTTGTCACCTTTTATTTTACGGTACACAGATATCGAAATGCTTGATTCGCATTTTCCAGTAAGCGCGGGGGTGTCGCGCCGCGCGTTTCGCGGAATTCTCAAGAACCCCGGATTGGTCCGTGGGGATCGTTCACCCTCGGTGATTTTCGGCACTCCGCGCACCGCGCCGCCGTATCGCGCGGCCTGGCCGCGGTCGTTGAATGCGGTCGAATGTCAGTCGCGTTTCATCCCGCGGTCGCGTCGCGCGGGACGCTCCTCTTGACGCTCGGGTTTGGCGCGCCGCGGTTGCTCCGCGCGCCGGTCGCGCGTACCGTTTTCGTTGTTCCGTCGAGCCGCGCGCGATCCGTATCGATCACTCCTCCGATCGTTCACCCTTTTCCGCGGCGAGACACTTTCGGCGCCCGCAAAACAATGTCAGTCGCGATTGGCGCGCGCTCGCGGACGCGTCGCCGCGTCGTTCAACGCGGCCCGGCGGGACGTCGCGCTATGCGACGAGTGCGATGATCGTGGCGTGTCTCGCGAGTAACGACGTTGATCACTTTGACGGATCGGCGTGAGGTCGCGCGACGAGGGACGCGCGCGTCATACGATGGGCAGCGAGGCGGATGTGGAAGTCGCGGGCACCAACGCCGTGGATTCCGACGGCTCGGTCAGCTGGGAGGACTTCTTCGGTGGGTGCTTTTATTATTATTTGTCTCTCTCTCTCTCTCTCTCTCTTTCGGGTTTAGTAGATGTGTGTACTGTAAAAAAATATCGGTGTTTACATAATTTTCATCACGTTGCAGGTGTTGATGTCAGTTTTGCTTTCCATTTTCATGCAAGCGATACTGATTCTGAATAAGTTATGCATTTTATGGATGCTCCACAAGAAAACCCTTCCGATTTTGGAAGTGTCTCCTCTGATTTTGATAAACTTTCAATACGTATGTTATCTTCCAGACGAAAGTAAGGGATGCGTTTTATTTGTTATTGTATTACAATATAATAATGAGACTCCAAACCTCTTTAAAGAAGTTTCATTTTTGTTTTGTTTTGAAACGAAGAATATCGTTGAAATTGTAAGAGATAAAAAAGTATTCGGAGTAAAAGGTTTGGAAAGTACTTTATAACGATTTTTATTTGTAAAAGTTAAAGGAATGTTTTAAATTATAATTATTACCGTAGTCTTGAAAATCAATCAATTTCTATACATATTTAAAATATTTTTTTTCTATCTCTTATGTAGCTTCGATATTTATTCCGAAAGAAAAAAATTGATTGAAAAAAATACGTGTCCCGTATATTTATTTAGAAAACAGTATATTCAAAGTTCAAAATCAGGGATGGATTTCTTGGGTTTCCCTCTTCAGGTATAATAATAGCGTCACTTTATCCTTGTTTACTTTGGAGACAAAGTTATCGCATAAGAAATACTGGTTTTAAAACCTTACTTTCTTTTCAATGCGTGAGTTATTAACAAAATTCACTAAAGCTTCTACAGATTGTTAGTAAAAGCTCAGTTGAAACTTACTTTTTAAAATAACAAAGAAGGTGCATTTAATTGAATTATGACGTCACGAATAAGAACCGTTTGAGTTTGATGATAGATGAAAAACAACTATATGAACGCCAACATATACCTCAAACCCCTGATGTTTATCTGTTTTCTGTGCGTGCGTGTAAACTAATTATATACTTTCGGAACTTAAAATGAAATAAGTATACGCATTTAGCGTAAACAAGAAAGAAAGTCTAGTGCAATTTTTAGTGCAGAAATAAAAAAAAAAAAACAGATCTTATATCAACACCATTTTGGTGAGGATTTAAAGCCGGTGGTATTAAATCCACATTAAGTTGGTATTAAATTAATATCAAATATATTAACACCAACACGGTGAAAATGATATTGACACCGCATGATTTAAATTTATATCAATGTAGTGACACGCACATGCATATTTTTTGTATTACATTTATTATGTTCGTTAATTCATGGAATTGTAGTTTCGATTTATGGATCGACAACCGCGCTGCCGATTATTTATGCATTTGTAACTTCTATTCCCGCGAAAAAAAAGTTAATATATTCTAAAGAAAAGTCTTGTAAGTTCTTTATAAAGATTTCATCAAAATTCATATAAAGAATTTATAAAGTCTTTATATAACCTTATAAATAAATGCATACTTGTATGTATTTTTAATATAGTTTATATTATCAACTTATTTAAGTTTAATAAGTCCTTATTAAATTTTATCAAAGTCCAATTTATATAATTTAATTAAATCTTAATAAGTTTTAAATAAGTTAAATTAATATGTTTTAATATGGTTTCAACAAGTTTTAATAAGTTGAATTAATAACTTAATATGCATCATTATATGGTCCAAATTAAATCTATATAAGGTTTTAATAAAACCATATTTATTGGAATCGTTATTAAGTATATTATATTAAATTTTAATAAAATTTATATTTAATTATATTAAATCTATATATATATATTTTTTCGCGGGTTTGAAATTGTCTGTAAAAGTGCAAAAAACGCTTTAACAGAGTTTACAGTTCAACGCTTCTTATTTATAAAAGTTAAAGAAATGTTTTAAATAATATAATTATTACATAGTCTTAAAAATCAATCAATTTCTACATATTTAAAATATTTTTTTCTGTCTCTCTTATGTAGCTTCGCGGATTTATGTCGAAAGAAAAAAGTGTATTAAAACAAATACGTGTCCCTTGTGTTTATTCAGAAAATAGTACATACATTCAAGGTTCATCCGATCTGACAATTCAACTTGCGGCGCGAACGTCCCGCGTCGCGTCGGCTCGACCAAATAAAAGTGCGGGCGCGCTACTAACGCACTCTCGAAACGAGCGACCCGGATTAATGCGCGTCTCGCTCGCGTGTTCATTCAGCCTAATAATGCGCAATCGTCTTTCTCTCCACGCACTTTTATTGATCCTTTCGACTCCGGCGCAACCGCGCGAAACTCTCGAACGCTATACGTGCGCGTAAACTCCAGGCTTGATTACACCTCCGCGATTTATTACGTCTTTTTATAGGGCGGGTTCACACCTTGAGACGGAAAAACGGAAAGCGGACGAGCAGTGGCCAATCGGAACTCGCGCTGACGGTCGACTTTCTGTTAGGTCTATGCCACCTTTGCTACCAACGCGAGTTCCGATTGGCTACTGCTTTTCCGTAAATACTTTTCCCTTATACTTTGCTCGAGCTAGCGCCGCTACATTTAGAGATCGGATAGTGAAAGAAAGAAGTAAAAGAAAATATATAAATAGATGTGGGAAATATATAGTCGAAGAGAGAGAGAGAAGGCGGATTATCGTATCGTAGATGTTAAGCTATAACGAAGCGTACGAAAGATAGAAATATCATGTTTTTCTATGAAATGTAAATTATTATACATTCCAGATTCGCATTGTGAATTTTGTAATGACGTCACATCAGATTTACAGATTTGATGTTTAATTATTATTGATATAATGTATAATTATTCCTTTAAACTTTTGTAACTGAAATATTCGTATGTAGACATTACGTCGCGATTTACAATTCTTTTTCTTTTACCTAATCTAATAACTTCCTTTGTATTGAATTCGGTGTAATTTTCTATTCGGTGAGGACTCAATCGCTATGTTTTTCTAGCATGTTTCTAGAGTATTCTTCCGGATTAATTACCTTTTTGCGTTAGAAGGTTGAAGAGAGCGTTCGCGTGGCGTAACATATTTCTCCATTAGAAAGTTCCTCGCCCGCGGAAAATTATTTCATAATGACAAAAAGCATAATTGAGACGTTACGCGTGTAGAGAGGCTACCGTGAGGTCAAGAAGCTAACTCGAGACCGCAGTTGCCAAGATTAATCGCTTATAATAAATCGGCGCGAAAAGCTCGCCGGAGTCGCAATGCTTTCGCTCGCGTTTGGATTTCATTTGGTCTCGAGAGGTTAATTGCTGCTCGAAAAATATAGTTCTGACAATTAAATAGCAATTGATATATATATATATATATTATAGATTACAACGTAGAATAATTATAAAAAATAAAATGTTAATTTTAACTCAAAGACGTTGAGTGGATTTTCTGAGACACGCAAATATTTAAATATTGTTTCGTTACACAACATTAGCTCGGTTTGGAATTCTTGTCATCGATAAAAGTAAATGTCTGCTTCTAAGTTTGTCGTCCACTTTTGAGATAACTAAATTGCTAATGAAGTTTGAATGAGAAGCAACAGTTGACTATAAACATATTTATACTGATTTTTAATATATCGTATATATGGGGCAATTCCATCCCAAGTGTGCCACTCGAAAACTTTTGGATTTTTAATTTGGCTGAAATTTTGATATATTATAGTATATATTAATTACAGTACCCATCGCGCAAGAAGGTACCATGATTTTTTTCGAATTTTTTTATCAACATAGTCATGAGATATGAATTTTTTTTCAAAATTCGCATTTTTCAAAATTCGCAAAGTTATAGGCATTTGAAAATTGCGAATTTTGAAAAAAATTTATATCTCATGACTATGTTGATAAAAACATTCAAAAAAAAATCATGGTAGCTTCTTGCGATGGGTACTATAATATATCAAAATTTCAGCCAAATCAAAAATCCAAAAGTTTTCGAGTGGCACACTTGGGATGGAATGCCCCATATATATAGTATATATATTTTTGCTTGAAAACTATTACATTCTAAAAAAAAAAACCCGAAAAGTTCTTGGATTTGTACTTTCTCCTCGGCTGAGTAGTTGAGTATACGACTTTTCGCCTCGCTTCTGCTAGTTCGTGGGTAGTAACTTCGTTTGCAAAACGACGACCATTCGACCACTTCCAAGACAAGTGACAGAACTTAAGGATGCAATACCCGGCGCGATGCAAAAAACCACCGCTTTGCCGGATGCAGCTTAGAGTGACGGCCGAACGCGCGCGCGCGCGTTTCTTACAAACGTGTGTGCGTATCGTATGTACTTCTTGCCCTTTTACGTCGTGTCGCAGAGCGAAAATTCGAGCAGCCGATCTCTCGTCTGGATCTTTATATGCCGGTCTAAAAGTTGCTCGAATCTTTCTGGCAGTACAAAGGTCATCGTTGTACCTTTTCAAGCACGTTAAAGTACGTTGACTCACATTTTCTAAATGCGGTTGCGAAATATGTATATAACGTCCTTAAGTTTCTCGAGCTTTCAAATGTCGAAAGATTTAATTTCGTAAATTCTCGGAAATTTGGAGTGTCAACTTTCTATTGAACAATTAAAAAGATAAGTCTTAATTATTATCTTAATTCTTAACCTTTCGTTGACAATATAAGTTTCAACTCTTCATAGAAATCTTTGAAAAACAGCAAGTGTTTTACTCTCCCTCTCTTTCAGATTATATTAGAATCTGACAAAATTTTAGTATACTTGTCAAAGCTTTAACGAATTTTTACAATTATAAGAGTTGAATTGTTTATTTATCTTTATAGATTTAAATTTATCTACCAAAATTCACATTGAAAATGTCGATAATGCTTTTAAAGATTCCAGAATTGTCGAAGTGTTAAAGATCTATGTCCGCTTCTACTAATTATAGATAACTTTAATTCTAACTTAATTGGTTCACTTTTCATCTTTTTCTAATTTTTAAGCACTTTTCTTAGGCCTTAGGACATGGAACTTTTCTAATTTAGAGAAAAGGATAAACAGTAAGTTGAACGAAAGTTAGTTTTACATTGGTGGAACCGGGCCTTGGAACTAGAAAAAAAATGGAGAGTTCGTCAAACTAGGATCATTTTGAATATAATTTCGATATTTTCCGATAAAGTTCCGTAATGTTGAAATTTCGTAGAACAATACTCGATGGATACGAATGAAAATACAACGGCGAGAAACCGCGTTTGTTCACTGGCATCGGTCCTCATAGTTCCGCGTGCGCGATTGAGATGAATAAGCGGCCGCTGCACAATTTCGACGCGCCTCGCCATCTAACACGGTATCGTATGCGCGCATTTAACGCCGATCCTCCTCGGCGACGTGCATTTCCATGGTTCGACGACTAACATTCGGAATAGGTATCCGGATCGTCTTGCGTGTAGACGACGGACGTTCTGGGCCGCACGACATCGCGACCACCACGATACTTACGGTCCTGGCGTGGGCCTCGGCTGGAACGTGTGGGCGTGCACTTCTTGCTCTCTAAACCCCGCGAGAACGCCGAGGGCGATCCACGGGAACGTAATGAATGTCCCTGGATATTTTTTCGAACGTAAAAGAGATAACAGTTATCAAAACGTTAACGTGACGTTCTTCATACGTTTCGGCGAATGCGTTAGTACGTTTATAGTGCCATTTAATCGCTTTAGTAATTTATTATGGCTTTATGTAATACGTATATGTGTGTATAAAGACCGACTCGCGTATAGTTTCATCCTCTATCACCGGTACCGTAAAACTTGACCTGAAGCACAGCCACGAAATGCATAAAAAGACTGAAAGATCATTTACGTATTAATTTTCTTTGAAGAAGACTCAATCCACGAGTCGAAACATGTAAAGTTAAGTTTTACAGATTTGATGATTACGGTTATATATTTTCGTAAAAGTCTGTTCTTGTTATATATATATATGTATTTTTCATATTTTCGAATTTATTCTCGCTTTCTTGTCATTTTATGTTATTTCATTTTATCTTTTGACTCTACACGATTAAAGAAATTTTAATGTTTGACTCTTCACTTGTCTTTTTAGTTTTTTATTTTAATTTTCTTTATTATTATTTGACAGAATAGTTTTTTAGAACAATGTCGCGAGAGGAAGTGTGAAACTTAAAGACCCTTCTGTGAAATTAGCATGACATTATTCTATAAATACAAAAAGAAGTAACGACAGTTCCAGTAGCACTTTCTATAGTCTTTTTTATAAAATTAGATAAAGTTCCGCGCATTTTTTTTTGTACCAAAAAACGAAATTCGCACTCCATATTTTCAATTTTAGTTTTTTGATACAAAAAACAGGGAACTTTGTTTTATTTTTATACGGAACTATTGTAAGTATATAGAACTGTGAAAAGCGCTACAAAACGTTAGAAGTTAAAGAGAAACTTAATAACAGGAAACGCAACTTTGTGCAACAGACATCACGCATGCTTATTTGTGCAGAAAATATATTAGCGTCGTCAGGCTTAATAGGAAAGTCCGCAGTGCAGTGAGACAATTTGTATACGAGAAAATACACATACACGTAAATAACTTAAGAGATGCGATAATATCTTGCTTGAAGCGAGTACGTAGAAATGTAACATTCTCACGAAAGACAAGTTTTCTTTTTTTTTTTTTTTTAGCGGAATAATAGACTCTAGGGGGAGGGGATACAATTTGGAAATAATTATTTATTAGGTTTTCTAAATAAAAGAAATAATGAAAAGGCTCTATATGTATAAAACAATACAAATATAAGGAGGGCAAAGAGCCAAGTAAATCTATCGGACAATATTCAATTGTTTAAAATTTTCATTCTAATTTGTAACATTGAAAATGACCTGATCGGAGTCGAAACGTTCTGTTAATTTGTAATTTTTAAAGATTTATTAAAGCGTGGCGTTTTATTAAATTTTAAATAATTGAATATTGTTCGATATAGATTTACTTGGCTCTTTGCCCTTCTTATATTTGTATTGTTTCTAAATAAAATTATATTCAAGTAAAATATATTATTCTCTCTCTCTCTTCGTCTCTTTTAAAAGATGTGTATACCATGTATCATGCCCACACGCAACTTGCAGCCTGCGAGAGTCGCAGCAACTGCGCTTCTCGACGTAGGTTCTTAACTTCTTACGCATGCACTACGTTTTACGCACGCATGGGGCCGTACGCGTGTGCGGCTCGCAGTTTAGATCTTCATCCAAGACGCCATTGAACTTGATTTCCCGCGGCCTCGTTTGCACGTGCAGAAATTGTAAAGGAGAACCGCATCGCCTACGGCGGCGCAGGTTCGCTCTCGCAGACCGGAACGCGCGCATCCAGCAATGTCCCTTATCTCGTCTCGTCTCCCATTTAACTAAACTTGAACCAAATTAACGCTGTACGTGCAATGTTGACATTATTAATGACTCAGCATGTAGGAATGTAAAATTTATTTTTATTTGTTGTATTTATGTATGCAATTTTTATCTCTGCTTTGAACAAAAAAAAACCGTATACTCTCAAACAATAAAGATATTTTTATTTCTATCCGAGGGTATATAGAGGATAGAGATTTATTTCTCTCGGATAATAGATTGTTTATTATGAGCATAACAATAAAATAGTCAATTTTATTACTTTTTAAATAACAGATAACTAATTTTTTTGAACTGACGAAAAATCAGTTGGATTTGTTATTAAAAAAATTTATAATGTGTTGATTATTTTATTAATTAGGGGAGAATTCCCGAATGCGTACTGGTCGCTAAAACGTACCTGATCAATATTTTATATTATTACTTAATATAGGCAACGTTTAGTAACAATAATATAAACTACATGAGAAATGAGTAATATAGACAAAAATATAATAATCTATATCTTGTTTCATGGATGTTAGTGGCGGTTGAAGAAATCTGTTACATGTGATATTAATTTTTAATCAACTTATGTAACTGATAACAACACAATCATTCAATTTTATTATAAATTTAAAAAAATATTAAATGAGGAAAGGGCACCGAGCTATAAAGGCTAATAGATAATTTAAAATAAGTAATTATTATTATATTTAATAATATTACAATTAATAATAAAATATTTGGTTTCCTTCAATAAAAATTATTAAAATTAGATATTAATTAATTATTATAGGTATTAGTTAATGATTGAGTGGAACAGCAATCGGCGACAATTGTGACAGGGTCAGTCGCAATTTACTGTGATTTCTTTTTAACGCGAACTACTGGATAACGCATTATCTAAACGGAATCGTGCTGCCCTTTTCCTCCTCCGTTATATTCCAACATTCGCCGTTTACCACGTGATAGAGAGAGGATGTTTATGGGCGCTTTGTTCTTCTTTACACGAGCTCGTATTTCCGCAACTTTTGATCATATATTCGCACCCACGTGAAGTGCGATACCGACTCATTGCGAGTTGTAATCTGTGTCGCATTTGTAATTCAAATGCAAATAAGCATTAAATAATTTGTTTCTTAAATTGCAATCGTACTTCAATTGATAAAAAAAAAAAACTCTAGTTTTTTTTTACATGCTATATCTTTTCTCTCTCTCGATGGCTCGATCGTGTGCATCTCTCTCGTTAGCGAAATCGATCGCGGGATCGAGGAAGTCGGCTTGACTCGGGAACTGGCCACGGCACAAAGTGTGAACGAACCTTTATCTCGATCCAAGCGCGACGTCGCTTCGCTAAACGTATAAGGGAATCGTAACGAGTAGCGACATTAGGCATCTTGGCGACTTAACCCTTTTCGGTTGGCGAGGGTATCCGGTTTTATCGGTTGTACTTGAGTATACACGCGAGTCCGATCATATGGGACGAGAGAGAGAGAGAGGGAGGGAGGGAGGGAGGGAGAGGGAAAGAGACCAGGAACGATCCGATCGAAAACGTCCGATCGCTTATTTTATTCTCGTCTTTATTCTCCGTCTTGGCGTAGTTCACAACGGATGCTGAATCCTGAATCGTACGGCCAGATCTGATGGAAAAATCGGTCGACACTTGACCTTTTGACTCGCAATGTCCGCGTCATTAGATCACTTTGATGCTCTTATCGTTATTTTTTTTTTCTTATTTCTATTCTCGTTATTTTTTACTCTTAGTATTTGTCTAATTCTAAGAAAGAAAACGTTCAAATCGGCGTGAACACGGTTGATACGGTTCTACATATTTTTAACATTCCAGATAAGTATAGGGATGTGTAAGTTATGGTATGTCGTAATAATATACCGGACGATCAATGTCGAAACGCGATGACCGCAATAATTAGCTTAAGTTACATGTCGTCACTCGTATATTTTGACAAATGTCACGTGCAGTTTGCGAATATTGCGAAAGTGCGAGGCGCGACACCTCTTAAATATTGACAAACGTGCAAAGACTAAACTTCGTCGAATGCGTATATTTTAGGTTTTTAGGTTATTGCCTTTCGCAGAGATAATTCGGGAACGCAAAAATTAGGACGTGAGAAGCAATTAAATAGTAAAAAAAAAAAAAAACCAAAAGTGTAAAAACTCTGTAATAATTTTTGTAAAAATAAAGATATCGAAAAATGATGAAACATTTGTTCTAATCTTTCAAAAAGGGTATAATTTTTTTTGAAATATTAAAACACTCCATGTTTTACCGGTTTTTGATATCTTCGTTTTTACTGAAACTATTATCAAGTTTTTATATTTTTGGCAAATTTCGCGCGCGCACACACACTGAAAAAAATGTTGTTTATAGTATCAATGAATGACATTTATTGATTTGAAATTCATTGATATAATGAACTTTTAATAGATATTATGAATATTGTATTGAGTATTTTTCATTAGCTAATAACTGGATTTATTAATATAACAAATCACTGTTTATTAATATAATGTATTTGAATATATCATAACTTAATGGAACATTTAATTAAATCAATGGAAAAGTTCATTCTTCCAACAAATATGTTCATAGACTTAATAAATTCATTCATTAGATGTCTATTATAAAATTTTATAGAAGTGATAAAATACATTCATTATATTAACGCATTTTTTTATTAGTTAATAAAGTCTGCACATTAACTTAATAATGGAATTCATTATATTGTATTAAAGAAAATGTTTATTGTTATTATAATAAATCCATGGTAGATTGTTTCATTGTACATATTCATTGTCACAATGAATTCTGGTAATAGTTTAATAACTCAAATTAATCATTTTATAAAACCTAAATCATTATAGGAATAAAATTGTTCATTGGACTAATTTTAATGAATTTTTTATCAATACCAATGAATATTTTTATTGTATTTACGTACATTTTTGGTTCAGTGCACACATCTATAAAAAGATATACGTGTATCGTTTTCATGAAGTAAAGTTAAATGTCAAAGTAAGAGGGAATAAACATGTATTAAAAAACGACTCGGTTTTCTTGAGAAAACGTTGACCTCTTTCCAAGACCAATCGACTTAACATTCGTGCAGCTCAGGAAAAAAACTTGCATCGCTAATGCGCGCGTGTCGCTAATGTGCAACAGAGGTGTGAAACGCACTCGTGTACGTCATGCATTCTGTTGTACGTGTGAAACGTGCTTTCGCACGATCTAAGTACTAATCGACGCGAATGATCTCTGATATCGTGCGCCGCCTTGTCGATTTAACCACATAAATTGGGCTCGACTTATAGCTTTTGTTAGTGGAAATCTTTTTTGAAAAGAGGATTGAGAAATTTCAAGTTAAAATCTTTACGATAAAAAAAACGTTTGCCTCTTGCTTGACAAAAGGGTGAAATAATGAGGAAAAAATGACTGAATGAAAAATATAAAATTTTCTCCTTAATAATTTATTTATTACATAAATTATACGTCAATATCGGATTCTACACAAAAAGAATAATTTTGCTGAAGTATCTGAAAATGTAGCTAGATATAGAGCTGAAAATAATTTTTTTGGACATCAAAATAATTATGTAGTAGAATGTCGAAATTTTTTGCATATCGCTCATACCTGAGCATTCTATTAATTTTGACAATCCAACAAAACTATTCTCAGATCTGTATCTATATAGCTAATAAATTTCTAGATACTTTAGCAGAATTATTCTTTCGTGCAGGAACGTAATTAATATTTCCATATATATCACACTTGTTAGCTACACGGTATGATTCACACTTGCAATTCTCCGAGTACTTAATCCCCTGTCAAGCGAGGGAGCGATTGGATTCAAATGTTACGCAAATTGAACGAGCGACATCGCGACGCACAATTATACGAGATAGTTGATTTAAAATCGCTCGTGGTGTGGTTTGCCTGTCGGCGGGTAGCACAAATCGCGCGCAAGTACATCTCTCTGGAACATATATATGTATAATTGGCTTGTCGTCGAACTGCGTGATCAACTGATTAATTCAGCCATGGTTAAGTACATTCCGGAATTATTCGAAGGATACGACTAGGTCTATTAAATGATAATATAATGCATTGCGTATCTGCTCTAATATAATTTCGTGTCAATTTATATATTGATTACATATCGTATGAAAAAAATTTCGACGCGCATTTAAGGATCTACCGCACGAAATTACATTAGAAGCATCCAAGATGCAGCTTGACCGTAAATGGCTTATTCTCATCGGTATTTAGTTTGGAACTCTTGTTCCAAATAAGAGATTTCACATTGTTAATAATGAAGATTTAATAATTATAGAGTCATAACGCATTGGAATGTGAATATTTAATCACCCACGTATACACGTAATTAAAATGAATATGCGATTGATCTGATACTCTGTTTTATTCCTGTAACGCTCGTGAATGACGAGATCTATTCGTGGATGTGCTGGCCATCGGAATAAATAGAAAAGCACCTGCAAAGTATCCAGATTCAATGAAGAGTCACGTTGTTATTATTATTATGTTCGACTACTATTATTATCTCGTACTACGTGCAATTATTATCTTATCTTGCAAGGATGTACTGTGATAACGCGAGTCCACTTACAACCGTTGATAAGTGCATCAACAGGAGAGCTCTCGCTGTCCTCGGATTTTATCTCCGAGATAATTGCACTGATCTTTCGAATATGTGTTATTATATGTACATTAGAGATATGGATGTAGATTTTTCATCACCTTTCGAAGATTATACATGCAACAATCGTCAATTTACCCTTTTTGCCAATATATATATGTCTGAGTATATCTAAACAGTAAAAATGTAATAATTTATACTTTCTAATTTCGTTGGAATGGAATCTCACTTTAAAGAGTGAAAACTGAGTCGGTCTTGAAAAAGTGATTCAATTTTTCAACCTTTAAAAGTGAGATCTCACTTTTTAGAATGACAATTCGCTCGAAACGTTTTAGAGGATATATGAATTGCGCTATGATGCTCCACGAGATACAAATCCCATCTTCCAAATAACAAAGAACAGTTTTACGCAGACTTTGTCATTTTTACTTTTACACAGTAAACCTTGACAATAACGTAAGCAGCTCCTATGAGCTCCTATTTTAACAATCAAAGTTGCTAATTATTTCCCTGATTTGTCGGATGGGAGATTTAAGATGGATCGACTAGGATACCTAATAGGACTTTCTATGTGAGTCAAGGTCATCGGAGCTGCTTCCGTTATTGTCAAGGTTTACCTTTTACATTTTTAGCGAGAATTTTGAGAAACATGATAATAAGTAATTATGTGTTATTATCTTTCTCATTACTTCGTCTCTTTGAGTCTTCTCTTCCAATTCTAACAACAATAGATCACGTTGCACCGATTAATTGTAAGATATTGTCTAACATGGACATACGTTTATGGCAATGAAACAGCTAGTTCACAAAGGACATTCCATTGTGTATTACGTGGTCCGCGTTATCTTTTGTCTTACGAATGTGACTGTGAATGCTGAAATAGAACGAAAAGGGCGACGTCACATCGATACACAAAGGGACAATCTTATCGATCCAAAATATTTCTATTTTTCTAAAGCCGACAACATGATGGACATAAAGCGAGTTTTTTAATTCATCGATTAATTAATCGCATTATGGGCAAAATTGCATTTGCGCATAACGCGATTGATAAAAATAAATTAAAAATTTATGTACACAATAAAAAATATAACTTTAGAGGAAACCATTTTATTAATATTGATAAAGGTAGAATACCGAATGTGTGCGTTTTTGATTAAACGTTCATTAACTTAGAAATCTATATTAATTAATTGAGGCGTCGAGTAATCACCAACAAATCTGAAAAAACAATCTGATTCAAGAAACGAATATAGGCGTCGGACAAAAGTGGAAGAGGCCTGTAGACGTGCTCCACATGAGAAGATAAAAAGGATCATCAATATTAATTAATGAATATAATTTTCTAATCGGAAAAGGAAATTGTTTCTTTGAACTAAGCAATCATCGCAATCCTTTGAAAATACAATGAAATTTGTCTCGAGACTTTTGAATTTACCCAGATTTAATACCACCTCATTAAAGCAATCGCAAAGCAATCGTCAAGCGACCTGAATGCACGAGTGAATGATAACCATAGCCGAGGGTTAAGCTCGGCAGTACCGAGAATCGTGTAATGTATGATGACATGCGTAACAAGACTATCATCGGCAAAGATGCTTTTTGCACGACGCGCTATGAATATTGAACAAGGACTTGCGCATTCGTAATAATAATGGGGCGTTTGTATGCGTTATTATATATAGCGGAAGAGCGGGATATATCGCATCTCAAGACAGACCTCGAGATATCGCCCACAATATCTCCAAAATCAACCGATGATCGCGGTTTATTAATGAAATCCGATTTGCATACATCCAGTGCACAGAGACAAGCAATAGTTATAATTTGCGCCGACCTGATGCTGTAAGAAATAGCGATCGAGATAAGAAGTATAAGATTCAGAGATTATAAAAGCAAGAAAACTTTTAAGTCGCTATTCACAAAGTCGAAATTGACAAAATCAATGATCGAGATAATCACAAACTTTTAAATTATAGCGAAGTTTTTTTTCAACAAAGTTTGCGAATCATTAAAAATAGACTTGATGAAGTTAATTTCGTAAACAACTTCGATGCTCATTTCTCTTGGCGAACAAAATGTGTAATCTGTTTTCTAATAATGTAGATTAGATTATATTAGTAAATCTAATAGAATAAAAGTAACTTCAGTAACATCTCGATAATCGATATAACTTTGTGACATAATTTTTAGAGACAGAAGAAAATCATAAGATTGTACCTCCTTCAAGAGCCTTTATTTTCTTTCTTTTTTTACGAAAAATGTGATATTGCTTCTCTTTGTTATCACGTCTTGTTCGAATTTTCCTAGTACAATCTCCACTCGCGTTAAAATATTTGGATCTCACGATGTGCCACACTACGTCAACAAGATACAGTCTTGTTTCGCGGCGGCACTTTTTTCGCGCGGTCGACTACGAAGAGCAAAACCGGTCTGGAACGAGTCCGCGGAACGACGCTGATGCGATGGACGGTTCGATGCGCTCCGAGGTTGGCGTCACTGTCAGGTTTTGGCAATTAAATAGCAATTGAGACGGAATGGCGGGACAAGTGCATTTCTCCCACTAAAATTGCTGGACGATCTTTAACTCCCTAGAAGTCGCCAAGCAACTCGGGGGATGCTCGAAGTAAATCGCTGGTGCTTTGAGTTAAATTGCAAAACGATTTAAAGTCACTAATGTATCAGATACACAAAACGAGCACAAATTATTACGCAATGACAGTGACAGCTTTCTGATATGATCCTCTTGTTGTGTCCTATAAACAAATTAAATTCTACATAATATTTATAACGTTTCTGCTTGGTTGCATATGCTACTGCAGATTCATATATATACTTTGACATACGCAAGTTTTATACAACTTTTTGCGTTCTTGCACTTTTATTTGTGTATAGGTATACACCAGACTTGCCCACAGTTAAAGTTTCATAGAAATAGAAATATAATAAATTTTTAGTCAATATATTGAGTGCAAGACATCTCTCGCTCTCTCTCTCTCTCTCTCTGTGGAATACGTACAGTGATTATTTTAGAGTACATACGTTGGTAAGCCTGGTCGCTGTCATTACACCCACGACGCCTATGTCGCGCGACGTAATAGGAACGTAAACCGTACGAGCGGGCTCACGGCCTTAAACAAGTTTTTCCTTCTTTTTTTTTTTTTTCTTTTCGTAGTTTTGTGATCGCGGTGTGCACGGGCGTCGCAAAGATTCACGAATTAACTGCAAAAATGCATTGAAGAAGTATATTGATCTCCCCACAAGATGAAGCGAGAAACTGAATCGTTCTATCCATATTATTTCCCGAAATTATGCGACTTTGTATATATTTTGATCCTGACGATAGTTCTTGTTAATAACAAGATTTTGCAACATAAAAGCAAGCGGGAATTGATTTGGCACACTCGAATGTGCACCGCATTTCATTACGTAAAAGAGTATATGAAGACGAAGGATGGGTTCAAGGAGTTAGGAGAGGCTAAAAGAAACATTAGACAAGTTTACGAAGTGAGGAGTTAGACAAAACACAAAGAGGAGAAACTAAAGGAGTTAAGAAAGAATAGAGATAAGAAACTTGATAAAGAGAGAGGGAGAAGAGGGGGAGAAACATGATAGCAGGTGGGATAATTAGATAAATAGAGTAAAGGAGAGGCGACAATGTGTGTAACATGTATTGTAGAAAGAACCGCGAGTATTGAATACTATGGCTGCGATAATATAAAAAAACACGGATTGACTGTGACAATATATTTAAGATAAAGACAATATAGATAAGATAGAGCAATAATAAGAATAGAAAGGAAAACCAGAAGTAATGCGATAAGCAATTAAAGTAAAAGAGCGCATGAGGATAGTATGGATGATAGAAATAATGTTTCCGCGAAAAAAAAGTTAATATATTCTAAATAAAAGTCTTATACCTAATTTCTTTATAAAGATTTCATCAAAATTCATATAAAGAATTTATAAAGTCTTTATATAACCTTATAAATAAATGCATATTTGTATATATTTTTAATATAGTTTATATTATCAAACTTATTTAAGTTTAATAAGTCCTTATGAAATTTTATTAAAGTCCAATTTATATAATTTAATTAAATCTTAATAAGTTTTAGATAAGTGTTGAATTAATAATTTAATATGAAACATTATGTGGTCCAAATTAAATCTATATAAGGTATTAATAAAACCACATTTATTGGAATCGTTATTAAGTATTATATTAAATTTTAATAAAATTTATATTTAATTATATTAAATCTATATATATATTTTTTCGCGGTTTGTAAACCAAATCCTTCTTTTGTTGGCTTTATGTAAGTGCTAAAGAGAATAAATTCTATTCCATATATTCTATAATACATGTATGTATGGTATAGAGTATGTATCGCTCGTTGGAAAATGCGTTGGCCGAACAGGTTCGTTCGCGAGATATCCTTTTCAACTTCGTTCGCTGTTACGCCACTGCGCACGCGATGATGTATTTCGCCTACCACGCGCCCTGCGCGGTCCATTCAATCAAAGATATTTACACAGGGTGGAAGAAAATAGAATTAAGACAAAAGATCTTATCGTAATGCATCATAATTCACCATTAAAAACAATTATATTTCGAGGTGACTGCGAATTATTGTTATGCCTCATCACAATTTTCATTTTGTAATATCTAATGGTTAATTTCGTTAAACAATTCTGTTTAAGACGGTGTCTATTGAATAATGGAAAGATAATAGTTTGTTAAAATTGAGGTGTGTCGAAATTGTGTATCCGAGTATCAATCAGCGACCTTAAAATTATCAGTTCGAGTTTGCAGTAATTTGAAGAGAACGTGTAGCACGTGCAATTTTCGGGACGCGTCAAAGATCACGTTCGTTGCGAGAAAGAACTGATTTACGAGAGCACAGTGGCCCTGTGAAAGGTACGGAATGGAAAAGGAAAGGAGCGGACTGGGTTGCAACGCTTCGCGAACTCGTTAGAAATGCTTTTCACCGTTAGTCAGCTGACAATCTTCCAAGAGTTAAGAGTCCCACTGTCAAATTCGATGAATCTTGCGGCAATCCACGCATCGCGTTGCAATTTAGGTGATTCTTAATCCTATCAGATTACGTTGCAATTGAATTTTTGAATTTAACCAATCAAGGAGAAAGAATAGCCATTATATTAAAACGCAGTGATATTTTCGAATTATCTTTTTGACGATGCGTGCGTTAAGTATTTTAAACATGTGAAGTTTCTTGGAGTATTGATAAGTTTCTATATTTACTCTCTGAATTTTCTTTAAACTATTTGAATCTCGTTCCAAAAGAATGAAATTTACCCGGAAAAAGTTTAAAGAGTATAAAATTTGATTTCATAAAAGAAGACAAATACGCTTTTAATTTTTGAATATCATATTTTTTTTGAAAGTGCGAACGATTTATATTTTGATTAATAAATTTCGCTTTTTTTGCAATGCAGATTAAATTAAATAAACGGTCTATATCGAGCTAAATTTATTGTTCTTGAATTTTATAGTATAAATGAGGACGTAAAACTAAAGTGTCGAATTATATTTTGATGCGTACGTGAAACGCGTGCGACACGGAGGTACGGATGTGATATGACGGTTTGCGAGCCGTAAATTGATTTCAGGCTGTCCGGTTGCGGCTTTTTGGCACGGATCTTTGTGCAAGGCGACACCTTCTCAGAAATATAATCTCGGCGACGCATACGTGCGACTTGGGAAACGTTTTGCTAACTCTTACCTGCGCGCACACGTAGTCATCTTTCTGCGCTGATGTGTGAACGCGCTTCTTTTCTTTTAACCCATACACTTTCAGCACCTTCAAATGCACACGAACGTCCGCAACCTTATTCGTGTCCAAATCTATTTTGTATGTTAAAATAACTAAAAGGCCTAAAAAATTTTGAAAGATTTTATACATCTCATTTAAAGCTTCTAAGAAATCTATTACATCTTTAGAAAGTTAAAAAAAAATTAAATATTCAAAAAGTTATTTTTAAAAACATGATGAAAGAGAGAGAGAGAGAGAGAGAGAAATTTTAAAATTATTTTAGTATTAAATCTTTAATTAGAACTGTAAACTGTAGTTACCTAACTATATTCCTATCTTAATTGTCTGCTGGTAACTAAAGTCTTTAAAAGCACCATGAATATTTTGATTATAAATTTTGGTAAACAAATTTAAATATGTAAATAGTAAATAAATAAAACACAATCCGACTTTTATGACGGAAAAAAACTCATTATTATCGTATATTACAATCGTGACGCGATTAATTGCAATCGGTCGAAAATTGCTGGCGCTTGCACGCGCTAGAACAGCTCCATTGCTGATCCGTACGGTAAACTCGGTGCTCTAATTGTGACAATTAACCGTCATTGTTCCTCGAGCACGTACGTACGTAAGACGAGGAGAATGCACAACCGTGCCCTGTGCCGTGCCCCACACGCCGCATTATAGCACCAGAAAACCGTAGCGTCGTATACGTTATCTGTCTTTCTTACAATATCGACTTTCGGACCGGGCGTGAAATTAGAAGTACGCGCGTGAAAAACCATAAAAATTAAAAAGATATGATCGGAGGTGAATTCGACACGCTTTTTAGCGAATAAAAGTCGACCCGTGTGAAGCTGGCCCCCCCATATTAAAAAATCGATTTTTTTCTTCATGCATTCGTTTGCTCATCGTTTGCTCACGAATGCTCAGTTGGAATTTTCGTTTGCTCGCCCTTAGTTCAAAAGATATACGAAAATTATGTTTTGGGGGGCCAACTTCACACTGGCCCCCCCGGGTATGTTAAATTAGCACCCCAACTATAGTACTCAGGAGTTCTGATTAGAGTTCCCACTTCCTTTTGACGAGACGAAGAGTTCTCTATAGTTAATAACAAGAGTTCCGCTCAATAAACATTTTTTTATATTTTTTAAAAATAGGGTGCTAACTTTTTATCGAATTTCGAGATGGAATAGTTCTGATAAAATGGGGTGCTAACTTTTTATCGAATTTCGAGGTGGAATAGTTCTGAGCGGCTTAATAGCTTCAATTTGCAATTGCCTAGAGTTCCTGATATGTAAAAAAAATTTTCGAATAATAATTAGTCCAACGGTTTGCAAGATACAGCGACATTTGTTAGAAGATCAATAATTTTTAGAGTATATCTCGGAAACCGTTGGTCCAATCGCTTTTCCACCTGACAGTTTTCGATAGAACTCGTCGAGAACTGTAAGAAACGCTACTCAGAACTACTCGGTACTCTC